>NC_135806.1:133468203-133653203 GCF_964213995.1 Mustelus asterias
CATTGACGTCACCCCACGCCGGTGGGAAGCCCAAGGGCAGGGGTGCGTTGCCGGTGGGACCAAAGAATCCCACCGGCGTGAATGGCAGGAGGAATCTGGCCATGATGTGCCAAAGCATTTTACAGCCAATTAAGTACTTTTAAAGTGCAGTCATTGTTGTAATGTAGGGAGCTTGTCTCCTTATGGTTTTCTCTGCTTCTGTGCTGTTCCTGATCTATATCATAGAATCCTACAGTGCAGAAGGAGGCCATTCAGCCTAAAGAGTCTGCACCAACAACAATCCCACCTAGGCCCTATCCCCATAACCCCATGCATTTACCCTAGCTGGTTCCCCCGACATTAATTTAGCACGGCCAATCCACCTAACCCGCACATCTTTGGATGGGAGGAAACCGGAGCACCCAGAGGAAACCCACACAGACACGGGGAGAATGTGCAAACTCCACACAGACAGTGACCCGAGGCTGGAATTGAACCGGGTCCCTGGTGCTGTGAGGCAGCAGTGCTAACCACTGTGCCACCGTGCCGCCCATCAGTTCTGGGGCACTGGTAACTCACTGGAATCTGAGTGATCAGTCTTCGTTTGTGAAGAAAGACATTCAAAGGCAGCAAATTGTGCATTTTAAAAGGGAAAGTGAGATTCACACCATCAGCTGGAGAGGCGCGGCCTAAAGACACTGTCAAGACCAGATTGACCAAGAAAAATAATAGGTCAGAGGATTAGGAGTAGTTTAGAATTCAGCAAAGAAGGACCAAGGGATTGATTAAGAAGGGGAAAATACAGTACGAAAATAAGCTTGCAGGAAACATAAAGACTGACACTCAGAGTTTCTATAGATATGTGAAGAGAAAGAGGTTGGTGAAGACAAATGTAGGTCCCCTACAGACAGAAACGGAGGAATGTATAATAGGGGACAAAGAAAACAATGAGGGCCATGGCTGAGCCTATTGGATCAGGCCTTGTCTCCTACATGGACACTTCCAGGAAGGTTGGACCAGCAGTGGGAACCAGGGATACGTTTGTCCCTTGCCGAGTCAATGTACTGCATTTATAATTATATAAAGGTACCAATCACTCATAAGGGATGGGGTAAACCAGCTGTGGGTTCACTAATTCAGACAAGGTATATGTGAACAGATGTACATGGATATAAAGCTTGAAGACATTAGAGTTGCAGAGCTGTGTGCTTTCTTTGCGTTAACTGAATTAACTGAGTCAAGACGCTGTGGAATAAATTGAAGGGATGCAACATCAAAGTAAATTGAATCTCAAAGGAAACTCGAGAATTCCACAGATTCACCACTCTCTGGGTAAAGAAATCTCTCCACATCTCAGTCCTAAATGGTTTACCCCATATCCTCAGACTGTGACCCCTCGTTCTGATCACCCCGTCATCGGCAACATTCTTCTTGCATCTTCTCTGTCTAGTCCTGTTAGAATTTTACAGGTTTCTATGAGATTCCCCCTCATTCTTCTGAACCCCAGCGAATATAATCCTAACCAGCTCAATCTCCTCTCATATGTCAGTCCCGCCATCCCAGGATCCCAGGTTTTCATGTGTAAACACTGGAAGTTGTTACACTGCAAAGGCCGGAAGAAATCTGTTGTGTCGAATTGCGGCATATATTGGGTAAGTGAACTTCCTGATCAACTCAAGATTGGAGGGTCCACGGCACTGCCCCCACTGTGAAACTCAGCTGAGTGGGTGAAAAGAACCCTCCCCCATTCTTCTAAACTCCAGTGAATAGAATCCCAACTGACTCAATCTCTTCTCTCCTCATACATCAGCCCTGCCATCCCAGGATTCAGCCTGGTAAACCTTCGCTGTACTCCCTCTATAGCAAGGACATCCTTCCTCAGATAAGGACACAAAAACTGCACACAATACTCCAGGTGTGGCCTCACCAAGGCCCTACACAATTGCAGCAAAATATCCCTATCCCTGTACTCAAATCCTCTCGCTATGAAGGCCAACATACCATTTGCCTTCTTTACTGCCTGCTGTAACTGCGCACTTACTTTCAATGACTGATGCATGAGGACACCAAGATCTTGCTGAATGTCCACCTCTCTTAATTTACACCCATTCAAGTAATAATCTGTCTTCCTATTATTGCTACCAAAGTGGATAACCTCACATTTATCCACATTATACTACATCTGCCATGAGTAATCACACTGAAGCATCTCTGCATCCTCCTCACAGCTCACCCTCCCACCCTACGTTGTATCATCTGCAAATTTGGAGATAATACATTTAGTTCCCACATCTAAATCATTAATATATAATGTGAACAGTTGGGGTCCTAGGACAGATCCCTGTGGAACCCCACTAATCATTGACTGCCAATCAGAAAAAGACCCATTTATTCCAACTCTTTGCTTGTTGTCTGCTAACCAGCTTTCCATCCATCTCAAGACACTACTCACAATCCTATGCGCTTTAACTTTACATAGTAGTCTGTTATGTGAGACCTTGTCAAAGTTTTTCTGAAAGTCGAAATAAACCATATCTACCAGTTCTCCCTGGTCAACTCTACGAGTTACATCCTCAAAAAATTCCAATAGATTCGTAATGCATGATTTCTCTTTTGTAAATCCATGCTGTCTTTGTCTGATTATACCACTGCCTTCCAAATGTTGAGTTATGAAACCCTGGAAAATGGACTCTCCCAACTTCCCCAGCAGTAATGTTAGGCTCACTGGTCTGTAGTTCCCTATTTTCTCTCTATCCTGCTTTTTGAATAGCAGGCTAACATTAGCTATCCTCCAATCTTCTGGATCATTCCAGAGTTCAAAGAATTTTGGAAAATGACCACCAATAGATCCACTATTTCTAGGGACACTTCCTTAAGTACTCTGAGATGAAGATGATTAGGCCCTGGAGATTTATCCACCTTTAATCTCATTAATTTCCCAAAAACCATTTATCTACGAATACGACCTAATCGAAATTTATAAAATTATGAGGGGCATAGATAAGGTGAACAGTTGGAAGCTTTTTCCCAGGGGAGAAATTACTATTACAAGAGGGCACAAGTTCAAGATAAGGGGGGAAAGGTTCAGTGGAGATGTGCGGGGGATGTTTTTCACACAGAGGGTGGTGGGGGCCTAGAATGCGCTGCCAAGTAAGATGGTTGAGGCAGATACGTTAGCGACATTTAAGACTTATCTGGATAGACACATGAACAGGCGGGGAATAGAAATCATAGAAATCATAGAAACCCTACAGTGCAGAAGGAGGCCATTCGGCCCATCAAGTCTGCACCGACCACAATCCCACCCAGGCCCTACCCCCACATATTTTACCCGCTAATCCCTCTAACCTACGCATCCCAGGACTCTAAGGGGCAATTTTTTTTTTTTTAACCTGGCCAATCAACCTAACCCGCACATCTTTGGACTGTGGGAGGAAACCGGAGCACCTGGAGAAAACCCACGCAGACACGAGGAGAATGTGCAAACTCCACACAGACAGTGACCCGAGCCGGGAATCGAACCCGGGACCCTGGAGCTGTGAAGCAGCAGTGCTAACCACTGTGCTACCGTGCCGCCCTGAACTAGAGGGATACAGGTGGTTGGTCTGGATCAGACAACGTGATTGTCGTAGGCTTGGAGGGCCAAAGGGCCTGTTCCTGTGCTGTATTGAATCACAAAAAGTTGGTTTGGAGGTGCAGCAGGTAATTAAGGTGGCAAATGGAATTTTATCCTTCATTGCTAGAGGGATGGAGTTTACAAACAGGGAGGTTATGTTGCAGCTGTATAAGGTGCTGGTGAGGCCACACCTGGAGTACTTTGGTCAGTTTTGGTCTTATTTGAAAAAGGATATACTGGCACTGGAGAGTGTGCAGAGGAGATTCAGTAGGTTGATTCCAATAGTTGAGAGGGTTGGCTTATGAGGAGAGACTGAGTAGACTGGGGCTATACTCATTGGAATTTAGAAGAATGAGGGGGGATCTCATAGAAACATATAAAATTATGAAGGGAATAGATAAGATAGAAGCAGGGATGTTGTTTCCACCGGTGGGTAAAACCAGAACTAAGGGGCATAGGCTCAAAATAAAGGGGAGCAGATTTAGGGCTGAGTTGAGGAGAAACTTCTTCACACAAAGGGTTGTGAATCTGTGGAATTCCCTGCCCAGTGAAGCAGTTGAAACTACCTCAAAGAACAAAGAAAATTACAGCATAGGAACAGGCCCTTCGGCCCTCCAAGCCTGCACCGACCATGCTGCCCAACTGAACTAAAACCCCCTACCCTTCCGGGGACCATATCCCCCTATTCCCATCCTATTCATGTATTTGTCAAGACACCCTTAAAAGTCACTATTGTATCTATTTCCACTACCTCCCCCGGCAACGAGTTCCAAGCACCCACTACTCTCTGTGTACAAAATCTGCCTCGTACATCTCCTTTAAACCTTGTCCCTCACACCTTAAACCTGTGCCCCCTAGTAATTGACTCTTCCACCCTGGGAAAAAGCTTCTGACTATCCATTCTGTCCATGCCTCTCATAATCTTGTAGACTTCTATCAGGTCGCCCCTCAACCTCCGTCGTTCCAGTGAGAACAAACCAGGTTTCTCCAACTTCTCCTCATAGCTAATGTCCTCCACACCAGGCAACATCCTGGTAAATCTTTTCTGTACTCTCTCCAAAGCCTCCACATCCTTCTGGTAGTGTGGCGACCAGAATTGGACACTATATTCCAAGTGCGGCCTAACTAAGGTTCTATAAAGCTACAACATGACTTGCCAATTTTTAAACTCAATACCCCGGCCGATGAAGGCAAGCATGCCATATGCCTTCTTGACTACCTTCTCCACCTGCATTGCCACTTTCAGTGACCTGTGTACCTGTACACCCAGATCCCTTTGCCTATCAATACTCCTAAGGGTTCTGCCATTTACTGTATATTTCCTATCTGTTTTAGACCTTCCAAAATGCATTACCTCACATTTGTCCGGATTAAACTCCATCTGCTATCTCTCCGCCCAAGTCTCCAACTGATCTACATCCTGCTGTATCCTCTGATGGTCCTCATCGCTATCCGCAAATCCACCAACCTTTGTGTCATCTGCAAACTTACTGATCAATCCAGTTACATTTTCCTACAAATCATTTATATATATTACAAACAGCAAAGGTCCCAGGACTGATCCCTGAGGAACGCCACTCGTCACAGCCCTCCATTCAGAAACACACCCTTCCACTGCTACCCTCTGTCTTCTTTGACCGAGCCAGTTTTGTATCCACCTTGCCAGCTCACCTCTGATCACATGCGACTTCACCGTCTGCACCAATCTGCCATGAGGGACCTTGTCAAAGGCCTTACTGAAGTCCATGTAGACAACATCCACTGCCCTACCCTCATCAATCATCATCGTCACTTCCTCGAAAAACTCGATCAAGTTCGTGAGACATGACCTCCCCTTCACAAAACCATGTTGCCTCTCACTAATACGTCCACTTATTTCCAAGTGGGAATAAATCCTGTCTCGAAGAATCCTCTCCAATAATTTCCCTACCACTGATGTAAGGCTCACCGGCCTGTAATTACTTGGATTATTCTTGCTATCCTTTTTACCCTCATCAAATCTTTTTCAGGCAAAGATAGATACATTTTTGAACAGTAAAGGAATTAAGGGTTATGGTGAGCGGGCGGGTAAGTGCAGCTGAGTCCATGAAAAGATCAGCCATGATCTTATTGAATGGCGGAGCAGGCTCGAGGGGCCAGGTGGCCTACTCCTGCTTCTATTTCCTATGTTCTTATTGTTCTAACACCAGCCCTTCACTAAAACTTGTGTTTCTCAGAATTTCACAGAACAGAAAATATTAGTGTGCTGTCCCATTTGATCTCCTCTCTCGGTATTCTGGGATGCACACCAGCCTGCCTCTCTCTCCACCTGCTGCCTGTAACTTTTGCAATCTGTTTCTGTTTAATCTAAATCTGCTGCAAAGAATTACTCGCTGGTGAATAACTACTTGGTAAGTCATTAACCTTAGAGTCTGTCGCTGTTCTTTTTTAAATCAGTGTCAGTCTCTGTTGCTGAGGCAAAAGGAAATCACCAGCTCAACATTTCAGGACTAAAATCCCTGAAGCTACGTATGAATGCGGGAGGCAAGGGGTTGCGTATTATCTCAAGGCTAATAAATTACCCATTTGGCATTTTAAAAATTTGATTCAATGTTTACATTTCAACGGTGAGCAAACCAGAATATCGATTTAAAGGGCCCTACCATCACAAATGCTGGCAGCGCTGGAGGAGGCCATTAAGCCCATTGTGCCCGTCCTGGCTCATCAAAAGAATTAGTCTCACTTCACACCACTTTGCCCATACCCCTTACAACCCCTGCAACACCTTGGGGCATTAAGGTCCACCAGATGTATCTTTACCGCCAGGTGGCTGAAGCGGTCAGAATCGGACGAGCACCGTTACCTCGGAGGGTGGTGGGGGGTGTGGAATTTAGCTTACAACAAAAGCTAAATTCCACACCCCCCACCACCCTCCGAGGTATCTGTGCTCGTCCGATTCTGAAATTATGAAAATTCTGAAAATTAAAGTTCCATAATTGTCAAAAGAAAACTCTGTCAAATGATGGAAAATTCTTATCAGCATACCAGGCCTTCAGTGAAACCAGCACTTGCGTATTCAGGATAAGCGACCAATCTTGACCTTATATAAGTTCCATAAACATTCCATTCCCAGTCTTCACCAGAGGATGGAAAATAAGACAATTCCATAACAAAATACCAAAGAACAAGATACAGGGACATATTATGCTAATGAAGGATTAGCAGGAGACAGTTTTCTATTGGATAAGAAAGAGCAAAAATCTATGTTATGATTGGTGGATATGTATGCAAATGAAGATCAGAAAGTTGCTCGTTTCTCATTTGCTGTGAATAGTTATAATTGCTATATTGTTTGTACGTATCAACAGAACGCCTTGCAATGCATTACACTGCACCGTGCTCTCACTTGTGCACAATTTATTAAAGTTTGGAAATTGAGTCCTCTGGGTTTAAGTGTTGCTTGTACCCCAAGACGACAGCAGGGGCTGGAGGGGATTATTGAGATAGGGTGGGGCAAGGCCCTGGAGGGATTTGGAAACAACGAGGGGAGTTTAAAATCAAATCTTTGCTTGACTGCGAGCCATTGTAAGGTTAAGTTTATTTATCAGTGTCTCAAGTAGGCTTACATTAACACTGCAATGAAGTTACTGTGAAAATCCCCTCATCACCACGCTCCGGCACCTGTTTGGGTACACTGAGGGAGAATTTAGCATGGCCAACTTAGCTAACCAGCACATCTTTGGACAGTGGGAGGAAAACGGAGAACCCAGAGGAAACCCACGCAGACACGTGCAAACTCCACACAGACAGTGACCACTCAGTTCACGGGTGACGAGTGATGGGCAATAAATGCTGCCCAGCCGGCGACACCCATGTCCCATCGATGAATTAAAGAAAAGGTCAGTCCCCCCATCCCCACCCCACCCCCACCAGCATTTTCCTAACTGTGCCCCTATCAGCTTATTAATGAGAGGTACTGGGCAGCACGGTGGCACAGTGGTTAGCACTGCTGCCTCACAGCGCCAAGGACCCGGGTTCGATTCCCGGCTTGGGTCACTGTCTGTGCGGAGCCTGCACATTCTCCCCGTGTCTGCGTGGGTTTCCTCCCACTTTCTGAAAGACGTGCTGGTTAGGTGCATTGACCCGAACAGGCGCCGGAGTGTGGCAACGAGGGAAATTTCACAGTAACTTCATTGCAATGTTAATGTAAGCCTTACTTGTGACTAATAAATAAACTTCACTTTAAAGTCAAAATGATGGCACACCGTACTGCATCAGCCGCAGAAGGACGTAATAGCCTTTCACCTCAAAGCGCCAAGCCCCATCCAGGACGCCAAACTGCATTTCACACAGGGGTTGGCCTGTCACTTCTGTCGCCCAGTTACACCTCGCCCCAACTGAATGGAAGTGATAACTTCTGATCCATACAGCCTGACACCATCAAGTTAATAACTGAAAGTTATTAGAAATAATATAAAAGGAAGTATAAAGGAATAATCAATACAGATTTGTATTTTGCTTGAAGCAAAATGACTCCGAATGCTGAAAGCTCAAAGGAAACTGTATTTTCATTAAGTCTAGACCTCGGCGTAGCTGAATCTTTTCGGCATGCTGCTTGTTTTTAATGATTTAAGCGTCTCTGCTCCGACACTTCAAGGCAAGTCAGGTATTCGTCTCTCGCACTACCGTTTTCGGAACGGTGTATCTCAGGGTAGCCATTCTCAACGTAGGGCAGATGTTTCTTACTCAGCGCAAGGTGATATTTGCAGGTGACAAAAGAAAACTGCTGGAAATCTGAAAATAAAAAGGGGAAAATTGCTCAACAAAGCCTCAGCAGGTCCGGCAGCATCCTTGGGGGGAGAAACGGAGTTAAAGTTTCTAGTCCAATATGTGTCCAATATGTGGTTAGCACTGCTTCCTCACAGCTCCAGGGACCTTGGTTCAATTGTTCACTGTCTGTGTGCAGTTTGCACGTTCTCCCTGTGGCCTGCGTGGGTTTCGTCCGAGTGCTCCGGTTTCCTCCCACAGTACAAAGAGGTGCGGGTTAGGGGCATTGGCCGTGCTAAATTGCCCCTTAGTCTCCCGGGATGCGTAGGTTAGAGAGATTAGCAGGCTAGATATGTGGGATTACGGGGATAGCACCTGGGTGGGATTGTTGTCGGTGATGGGCCGAATGGCCTCCTTCTGCACTGTAGGGTTTCTATGATTCTATGAATATTTTCAGATGTCAGAATCATGAGACAAGACAGCAGAGGTCGAGAGTAATGCAGATACATTTGCATAGAATCACAAAGTCCACTGCAATGGCGAGAATTGGCCCAAATATCCATGCATCGCAGGTGGTATTTCTATCTAAAAACGAATGAAAGGCAATCCCAGGGATATCTTTGGATGTCCCAACATGTGATTGCTCACATCTGCCAGCTTCTCTGCCATGAGCAGCGACCACAAGACCTCTGGAGGAGTAATCTGGAGCTCCTGGCCAGAATTGAGTGTCTGAATTGAGAGTCTGGGTGCCATTAAAGTCCGCTGCCAGGATCTTTGACCCCATGAGCTAATGGCATGGCAGGCAACCTCCTGCCCTCTCTGCCACGAGATTCACCGCACCCTTCATGGATGCATAATTAATGATTGGAAAGCAGGAGATGGTGCGTACACCATCCCAGCATCTAGTGGTTACCATGCCGACTTTCCTGCCTGTTACCAGACTTAGACTCCAGAATGGAAGATTTCACCAAAGGTCATAAGTGATTATGGCACCATTCTGTCCAGCAAGTCTGTAAAGAGATCCATTTAGTCCCACTCCCCCCACTCGATCCCTCAAATGCCGATCAATGTTTGTTATGAAATTCTTGATTGTTTCTATTTCCACCATCCGTGTAGACAGCGAGATTCATGAACACATTAATGGCTGTCTTATATCTAGGGCCACAGTTCTGGCCTCCACAAGTGAGAACAAATTCTCTACACCAAGAATGATTGAATCATAGAATCCCTACAGTGCAGAAGGAGGCCATTTGGCCCATCGAGTCTGCACCAGTCACAATCCCACCCAGGCCCTATCCCCATAACCCCACATATTTACCCTGCCAATTCCCCTGATACTAAGGAACAATTTATCATAGCCAATAAACCTAACCCGTTCATCTTTAGACTGTCGGAGGAAACAGGAGCACCTGGAGAAAACCCACGCAGACACGGGGAGAACATGCAAACTTCACACAGACAGTCACCCAAGGTCGGAATTGAACCCGGGTCCCTTGCACTGTGAGGCAGCAGTGCTAACCATTGTGCCGCCCTCTCCGATAGACCCTCTCTGACAGGACCCCATCATCATTTTCGGGGTAGATATACTGTGATTGGAGGCAGTCCAGAGAAGGTTCACTAGGTTGATCCCAGGTTCGGAAAGATTTTCTTATGAGGAGAGGTTGAATAGGTCAGGGCTTGCACTCACTGGAGTTTAGAAGAATGAGAGGTGACCTTATTGAGACATTTCGGATTCTCAGGGGGCTTGACTGGGTAGATGCTGAGGGGCTGTTTCCCCTTGTGGGAGAGTCGAGCACCAGAGGGCATAATCTCAGATAAGGGGTCACCCATTTAAGACAGAGATGAGGAGGAATTTCTTCACTCAGAGGGTAGTGAATCAGTGGAATTCTTTGCCACAGAGGGCTGTAGAGGCTGAGCCGTTAAGTATGTTCAAGGCTGAGATAGACAGATTTTTAATCAGTAAGGGAATCGAGGGTTATGGGGATAAGGTGGGAAAATTGAGTGGAGGATTATTCCTGTCTACAGGATGAAATGGAAATTGTCGAGAACTGTAGTGGGTCGGATCTCAAACAATGAGATGAGGCAGAGTACACAAAAGCGATAAAGAATCTGGTGAATTGGTGCGACGACATTAATCTCCCCCTCAATGTCAGTAAAATGAAGGAGATAGTCATTGACTTCAGGAAGCATTGTGGACGACATGTCCCTGTCCACATCAACGGTGAGGGAGTGGAAAGGGTCAAGAACTTCAAGTTTCTAGGTGTCCAGATCACCAACATAACCTGTTCTGGTCCCTCCATGCCGACACTATAGTTAAGAAAGCCCACCAACGCCTCTACTTTTTCAGAAGACTAAGGAAATTTGGCATGTCAGCTACAACTCTCACCAACTTTTACAGATGCACCATAGAAAGCATCATTTCTGGTTGTATCACAGCTTGGTGTGGCTCCTGCTCTGCCCAAGACCACAAGAAACTACAGAAAGTTGTGAATGTAGCCCAATCCATCACGCAAACCAGCCTCCCATCCATTGACTCTGTCCACACTTCCTGCTGCCTCAGAAAAGCAGCCAGCATAATTAAGGACCCCACACACCCCGGACATTCTCTCTTCCACCTTCTTCCGTCGGGAAAAAGATACAAAAGTCTGAGGACACATGCCAAAAGACTCAAGAACAGCTGACAATAATAAATCAAATCAAAATCAAATCAAATCAAATCAGAGATGGAGGCAATAATTTGTGGAGAAGATCCGGATATAATAGCCAGGATTGAAACAAAATTGGCAATCAGGTATTGCATGGAGTGCCACATTTCGGATGGAATGCAAATGAAAAGGAAGGAGGGGAGGTTGAGTCGCTGTACTAGTTAAATATAGCATGAGGGTAGTCAGGAAAAGGATGTGATGGGCGGAAAGATGGTTTCAGAATCCATTTGGATGGTAGGAAGCAATCCTTCACCCGAATAGGGACACACTGCAGACTGCAAAACATTGGAAGGCGATTGGAAAAGGAAAGTTTACAAGGTGAACAACAGCAACAACTTGAGTTTATAGAGCGCATTTAGTGCAATTTGGCAGTGGGGTGAGCAGGCCATCCAGGTGTTCATGCCCCTGACAATCAGGGTGGAAGTGGGAGGGCAACAAGGTCCTCACCCGCCACCATCCCACCACCCACCTCGTTAATTTCACCCTCCCCGCCCCCTGCATGCACCACCATGGAATCCGACTGTGCAGAAGGAGGCCAAATGGTCCATCAAGTCTGCACCGACTCTTTGATAGAGCATAGAATCATAGAATCCTATAGTGCCAAAGGAGGCCATTCGGCCCATCGAGTCTGCACCAACCACAATCCCACCCAGGCCCTATCCCCATAACCCCTTGCATTTATCCAGCTAGTCCACCTGACACTAAGGGGCAATTTAGCATGGCCAATCCACCTAACCTGCACACCTTTGGACTGTGGGAGGAAACCGGAGCACCCGGAGGAAACCCACACAGACACGGGAAGAACGTGCAAACTCCACACAGACAGTGACCCAAGCTGGGAATTGAACCCGGATCCCTGGCGCTGTGAGGCAGCGGTGCGAACCACTGTGCCACCGTGCCGCCAATGGTGAGAGAATCAAATTCCACCCATCCTCTCTGTTTCCACTCGATCAAAATCTTTAATAAATTTAAAGATCTCAATGAGGTCACCCGTCAGCCTTCCCTGTTGAAGGGAAAAAGGGAACATCTGTCAATCCTTTCCTGATGCGTATACCCACACCTTTCTGGTATCAGCATTGTAAATCTTCACTGCAGCCCGTCCAATTCCCCCATATCCAATCTTTAATGTGGTGACCAGAACTTTACACAGTTCTCAGTTCAATACGGGGAGGTGACAGCCTAGTGGTATTACCAGGTTCGAATCCCACCACGGCAGTTGGTGAAATTTGAATTCAAGAGAAAAATAAATCTGGAATTAAGAATCTACTGATGACCATGAAACCATTGTCGATTATCGGAAAAATCCATCTGGTTCACTAATGTCCTTTAGGGAAGGAAACCTGCCGTCCTTACCTGGTTTGGCCTACATGTGACTCCAGAGCCACAGCAATGTGGTTGACTCTCAACTGCCCTCAGGCAACTAGGGATGGGCAATAAATGCTGGCCAGCCAGCGACGCCCATGTCCCATGAATGAATAAAAATAAAGGTCTAGCATGACATCACTACTCTTCAATTCTGTCCATCTAAAAATAAAACTGAGTGCTCAGTTTGCTTTTTTTATTGCCTTACTAAGCTCTGATGCAGTTTTAGTGATTGATATATTTGTAATCTGAGATCCCTTTGTTCCTCGACCCCACCGAGACTTGTACCATTCATTCTTCCTACCATTGATCTGACTTGAACTTCACTTGTCAAATATTTGCCCATTCTGCAGTTCTAGAATTGGTGCAGTGGGGGAAATAGGTGCTAAATAATGAAATCAAAAAGCAATAATGAATGATTAAATAATCACGCTGGACAAAATCCTCCTGCAATCTGTTGCAGTCTCCCTCAGTATTGACTATCCCCGCTTTTCCCAAAGGTCGGGGAGTCTAAAACTAGAGGGCATAGGTTTAAGATGAGAGGGGAGAGATACAAAAGGGTCCAGAGGGGCAATTTTTTCACACAGAGAGGGTGACTGTCTGGAACGAGCTGCCAGTGGTAGTCGTAGAGGCAATTTTGCCTCTACTACTACCTCAGGGTACAATTTTGTCTTTGAAAAAGCGATTAGACAGTTACATGGGTAACTTGGGTATGGAGGAATATGGGCTAAACGCAGGCAATTGGGACTCGCTTAGTGGTAAAAACTGGCAGCATGGACAAGTTGGGCCGAAGGGCCTGTTTCCATACTGTAAACCTGTATCACTCTACACCACCCTCAGGTATTTAAATATTTAAATCTATGACTCTCAATTTGTTATCACCCACAAATTTAGAAATTGTGTTTTTGATTCCAAAGTTCAAACCTTTGATGTAAATAGAATTGCAGTGGTTAGTACTCCTGCCTCACAGCACCAGGGACCAGGGTTCAATTCCGGCCTCAGGTGACTGTCTTGTATGGAGCTTCCACATTCTCACCATGTCTCGTGGGTTTCATCTGGGTGCTCCGTTTTCCTTCCACAGTCCAAAGATGTGCAGTTTGGGAGGATTGGCCATGCTAAATTGCTCCTTCGTGTCCCAAGATGTGTAGGTTAGATGGAATAGCCATGGGAAATGTGTGGGGTTACAGGGTCAGGGTAGAGGAGAGGGCCTGGGTAGGTTACTCTGTCATAGAATCGTGCAGAAGGAGGCCATTCAGCTCATCAAGTCTGCACCGACTGTCCGCCCAGGCCCGATCGTTACCACATATATTTACCCTACCAATCCCCCTAACCTACACATTTTGGCACACTAAGGAGCAATTTAACATGGCAACTCAACCTAACCTGCATATCTTTGGTTTGTGGGAGGAAACCGGAGCAGCCGGAAGAAACCCCACATACACAGGGGGAATGTGCAAACTCCACACAGACAGTCACCCAAGGCCAGAATTGAGCCCAGCTCCCTGGTGCTGTGAAGCAGGAATGCTAACCACTGTGTCAACTTCCCGCCCTCGGTGCAGGCATGATTGTCCCAATGGCCTCTTCTGCACTGTAGGGGTTCTTTGATTACAACCTGATCTGACTAACAAGAATAATATCAAATGCCGCTAATGAGAGCACACCCATTAATGTTCTGGTCCCCCCATGCTGACACTATAGTTAAGAAAGTCCACCAACACCTCTACTTCCTCAGAAGACAGAAAATTTGGCATGGCAGCTACGACTCTCACCAACTTTTACAGATACACTATAGAAAGCATTCTTTCTGGTTGTATCACAGCTTGGTGTGGCTCCTGCTCTGCCCAAGACCGCAAGAAACTACAAAAGGTTGTGAATGTAGCCCAGTCCATCGCGCAAACCAGCCTCCCATCCATTGACTCTGTCTCCACTTCCCGCTGCTTCGATAAAGCAGCCAGCTAGTACATGTGACAATAATAAATCAAATCAAATCAACATTAACCTCCTGTTCCGATGGAACTACATGTCCCGCTGTTGCTCATTCCCGACCTCTCTTTGCCCGAGTAACGAATGGCTGCGTTGTTTGCTTTCTCCACCCGAGGTTTCCCCCAGTGTGGTGTCAATTCTGACTGTAATTCCACCTCCACCCTGATGGGGCAGAGTGTCTCTCACTTAGACACCGGTTCAGTGGTTCTCGGCCTCTGTGACTCGAAGCAGAGACAGTCCTCACAGAAGTGACAGTTTCTCGCCCACAACCTCCCACATTTTATAACCCTGCACTGCCAGAGTTTTATTAATTAATTTGTTAGCTTAATCCTTGAATTAGTTGGTCATTTTAGGTATAAATTTATTAAAGAGGTGGGTTGAGATGGATGTTAAATAAATTAGTAATTACTCACAGAGATTAATTACTGAGCTATTCATCTGTTATTAGCATCTTGCAATGCCGTTAGTATTTAATCATTGAACTCATTTTCCTTTGACTTACAATAACTTACACTGATATTAAATCTTCACTAATTCAGGCTTAACACTGAGGACATTAAACAGACAACAGGATGTGTCGATACATTCATCTTAGTTTCTGTTGCTGGTCACCATTTTCATTATGACCTTGCATTTTTTATTTTGTCCAGTGTGATTATTTAATCATTCATTATTGCTTCTTGATTTCATTATTTAGCACCTATTTCCCCCACTGCACCAAATTCCCATTATCACCAAGTTCCCACGAACATTCTGTTTACCAAACCACTCCAGTTATCAAATTCACACGTTTAACACAGGTCCATAACTCTAGAAGACATAGAAGCCCATTGGGTCTGCTCTGCCATTCAATGAACAAAGAACAAAGAACAATACAGCACAGGAACAGGCCCTTCGGCCCTCCAAGCCCGCGCCGCTCCCTGGTCTAAACCAGACCATTCTTTTGTATCCCTTCATTCCCACTCCGTTCATGTGGCTATCTAGATAAGTCTTAAACATTCCCAGTGTGTCCACCTCCACCACCTTGCCCTGCAGCGCATTTCAGGCCCCCACCACCCTCTGTGTAAAATACGTCCTTCTGATATCCGTGTTAAACCTCCCCCCCCCTCACCTTGAACCTATGACCCCTTGTAAACGTCACCACCGACCTGGGAAAAAGCTTCCCACCGTTCACCCTATCTATGCCTTTCATAATTTTATACACCTCTATTAGGTCACCCCTCATCCTCCGTCTTTCCAGTGAGAACAACCCCAGTTTACCCAATCTCTCCTCATAACTAAGCCCTTCCATACCAGGCAACATCCTGGTAAACCTCCTCTGCACTCTCTCTAAAGCCTCCACGTCCTTCTGGTAGTGTGGCGACCAGAACTGGGCCCAGTATTCCAAATGCAGCCGAACCAATGTTCTATACAACTGCAACATCAGACCCCAACTTTTATACTCTATGCCCCGTCCTATAAAGGCAAGCATGCCATATGCCTTATTCACTACCTTCTCCACCTGTGACATCACCTTCAGGGATCTGTGGACTTGCACACCCAGGTCCCTCTGCGTATCTGCACCCTTTATGGTTCTGCCATTTATCGTATAGCTCCCCCTTACGTTAGTTCTACCAAAATGCATCACTTCGCATTTATCTGGATTGGACTCCATCTGCCATTTCTTTGCCCAAATTTCCAGCCTATCTATATCCTTCTGTAGCCTCTGACAATGTTCCTCACTATCTGCAAGTCCAGCCATTTTTATGTCGTCCGCAAACTTACTGATCTCCCCAGTTACACCTTCTTCCAGATCGTTTATATAAATCACGAACAGCAGAGGTCCCAATACAGAGCCCTGTGGAACACCACTGGTCACAGGCATCCAGCTGGAAAAAGACCCTTCCACTACCGCCCTCTGTCTTCTGTGACCAAGCCAGTTCTCCACCCATCTAGCCACCTCCCCCTTTATCCCATGAGATCCAACCTTTAGCACCAACCTACCATGAGGGACTTTGTCAAACACTTTACTAAAGTCCATATAGACAACATCCATGGCCCTTCCCTCGTCAACCATTCTAGTCACTTCTTCAAAAAACTCCACCAGGTTAGTGAGGTACGACCTCCCTCTCACAAAACCATGCTGACTATCGTTAATGAGTTTATTCCTTTCTAAATGCACATACATCCTATCTCACGGACGTCAAGCTCACCGACCTATAATTTCCTGGGTTATCCTTCCTAC
The DNA here is from genome assembly GCF_964213995.1 of Mustelus asterias. Lineage (NCBI taxonomy): Eukaryota > Metazoa > Chordata > Chondrichthyes > Carcharhiniformes > Triakidae > Mustelus > Mustelus asterias. Next base: position 133,484,819 of record NC_135806.1, read on the forward strand.
TCTTCTTAAATAACGGGACCACATTAGCTATCCTCCAATCCTCTGGGACCTCACTTGTGTCCAGTGACGAGACAAAGATTTGCGTCAGAGGCCCAGCGATTTCACCTCTCGTCTCCCTGAGCAGCCTTGGATAGATTCCATCAGGCCCTGGGGATCGTGACTGAACTGAATTTGATTTGATTTGATTTATTATTGACACATGGATTAGTATATAGTGAAAAGTATTGTTTCTTGCAGGCTATACAGACAAAGCATACTGTTCATAGAGAAGGAAAGGAGAGAGAGCAGATTGTAGTGTCACAGTCATAGCTAGGGTGTAGAGAAGGATCAACTTAATGCAAGGTAGGTCAAAGAACAAAGAAAAAAGAACAATACAGCACAGGAACAGGCCCTTCGGCCCTCCAAGATTGTGCCGCTCATGTGCCCAACTAGACCATTCGTTTGTATCCCTCTATTCCCAGTCTGTTCATGTGGCTATCTAGATAAGTCTTAAATGATCCCAGCATGTCCACCTCAATCACCTTGCTTGGGTGTTGAGCTTCTTGAGTGTTGTTGGAGCTGCACCCATCCAGGCAAGGGGAAAGTATTCCATCACACTCCTGACTTGTGTCTTGTAGATGGTGGACAGGCTTTGGGGAGTCAAGAGGTGAGTATTTATTTGTGTAAACACTGTGACCTGGGAAAAAGCTTCCAACTGTTCACCTTATCTATGCCCTTCATAATTTTATAAACTTCTATTAGGTCGCCCCTCAACCTCCGTCTTTCCAGGGAGAACAATCCTAGTTTACTCAATCTCATCTCATAGCTAATACCCTCCATACCAGGCATTTATTTGTCACCTCCTCAAAAAACTCAATCAAATTTGTGAGGCATGACCTTCCTCGTATAAAACCATGTTGTCTATCGCTAATGAGACTATTCAGTTCTAAATGTGTATAGATCCTATCTCTAAGAATCTTCTCCAACAACTTCCCTACCATGGACGTCAAGCTCAGTGGCCTATAATTACCCGGGTTATCCTTGCTACCCTTCTTAAATAATGGGACCACATTTGCTATCCTCCAATCCTCTGGGACCTCACTTGTGTCCAATGAAGAAACAAAGATTTCTGTTAGAGGCCCAGCAATTTCATCTCTTGTCTCTCTCAGTAATCTAGGACAGATGCCATCTGGCCCTGGGGATTTGTCTACCTTAATGCTTCCTAAAACACCTAACACTTCCTCCCTTGTAATTGCGATTTGTTCTAACGGGTCTACACATCCCTCTGAGACACTACCAATCAACGTGTCCCTCTCCTTTGTGAATACTGATGCAAAGTATTCATTTAGGATCTCACCGACTTTCTTGGGTTCGAAGCATAATTCCCCTCCTTTGTTCTTGAGAGGTCCGACTCTTTCTCTGACAACCCTCTTGTTCCTAACGTATGTATAAAATGCCTTGGGATTCTCCTTAATCCTGTCTGCCAAGGACATTTCATGACCCCTTTTTGCCCTTCCAACTCCCTGTTTGAGTTCTTTTCTACTTTCTCTGCATTCCTCCATTGCTTCATCTGTTTTTAGCTGCCTGGACCTTATGTATGCCTCTTTTTTCTTTTTGATTAGACCCACAATTTCTCTGGTTATCCACGGCTCTCGAATCCTACCTTTCCTGTCCTTCCTTTTTACAGGCACATGCCTGTCCTGCACTCCTATCAATTGCTCCTTAAAAGACTCCCACATGCCAGATCAACAAAGCAACTGAAGGCTTGACCACCAATGGTGAAATGATTACGGCAGCAAAGTGATCAGTACTGCTGCCTCACAGTGCCAGGCATCCGGTTCAATTCCAGCCTCAGGTAACTGTGTGGAGTTTGCACATTCTATCCGTGTCTGCGTGTGTTTCCTCCGGGTGCTCCGATTTCCTCCCACAGTCCAAAGATGCACAGGTTAGGTGGATTGGCCATGCTAAATTGCTTCTTAGTCAGGGGGATCAGGACTGTAAATATGAGAGGTTATGGGGATGGGACCTGGGAGGGATTGTTATCCGTGCAGACTCAATGGGCCGAATGGCCTCCTTCTGCACTGTAGATTCTATGATTAAAAATTGGGGATTCACAAGAGGGCAGAATTAGATGATGCAGGTGATTCGAAGAACTCAACTTCACTAATCCCCTCTCTTTCTCATCACAACCCTCTCTACCTCACCACTGCCCTCTCTACCCCATCACAACCCTCTCTACCTCACCACTGCCCTCTCTACCCCATCACAACCCTCTTTGCCTCATCACTATTCTCTCTACACCATCACAATCCTCCCTACCTCACCGCTCCCCTCTCTACCTCACCACTGTCCCCTCTCTACCTCACCGCTCCCCTCTCTACCTCACCGCTGCCCTCTCTACCTCACCGCTCCCCTCTCTACCTCACCGCTCCCTTCTCTACCTCACCGCTCCCCTCTCTACCTCACCGCTCCCCTCTCTACCTCATCGCTCCCCTCTCTACCTCACCGCTCCCTTCTCTACCTCACCGCTCCCCTCTCTACCTCACCGCTCCCCTCTCTACCTCACCGCTCCCCTCTCTACCTCACCACTGTCCCCTCTCTACCTCACCGCTCCCCTCTCTACCTCACCGCTCCCCTCTCTACCTCACCGCTCCCCTCTCTACCTCATCGCTCCCCTCTCTACCTCACCGCTCCCCTCTCTACCTCACCACTGTCCCCTCTCTACCTCACCGCTCCCCTCTCTACCTCACCGCTCCCCTCTCTACCTCACCGCTCCCCTCTCTACCTCACCGCTCCCCTCTCTACCTCACCGCTCCCCTCTCTACCTCACCGCTCCCCTCTCTACCTCACCGCTCCCCTCTCTACCTCACCGCTCCCCTCTCTACCTCACCGCTCCCCTCCCTACCTCACCGCTCCCCTCCCTACCTCACCGCTCCCACTCCCCTCTCTACCTCACCACTCCCCTCTCTACCTCACCACTGCCCTCTCTACCTCACCACTGTCCTCTCTACCTCACCACTGCCCTCTCTACCTCACCACTGCCCTCTCTACCTCACCACTGTCCTCTCTACCTCACCACTGCCCTCTCTACCTCACCACTGCCCTCTCTACCTCACCACTGTCCTCCCTACCTCACCACTGCCCTCTCTGCCTCACCAGTTTTATGAAGGCCAGCCTTCTCAACCTTGCCCTCACCTGAGGTTTTTAAAGTTTAAAGTTTATTCATTAGTGTCAAAAGTGGAGTTACATTAACACTGCAATGAAGTTACCGTGAAAATCCCCTGATAGACCTGCCTGGCGGTGATCCTCAGATTCAATCACCACCAATTGCTCTCCCCCTCAAAAGGAGAGAGAGAGCAGCCTATGGTCATCTGGGACTATGGCAACTTTGCCTTTACTCTAGTAGTATGACAACCAACATTAACCTGAATTCTTATTCACTATGAACAATAATTATTTTACCAAGGATCAGTTTATATATACACAATCAGTACCAGGGTCTTTTATATGACGCTGGTTCCGCTGAGGCAGAATCCGTCGTTGATGAACCCTTGCTGTCATGCTCTCGGTAGCCTGTTCATCACCTGGTTCAGACACATCATCTGATAAAGTTGGGTGTTCTTCAGCTTCTACAGTTGCCGTTGGTCGAACTGGTGGAGAATCTGAATTCGACTCAATGCTGATCATAGGCTCAAGGACTTCCAAACCTTGAGTGTCAGCTGTTGGCTTTTCAGATACCGACTCTACAAATTCTCTTGTTGAATCATAGAATCCTACAGTGCAGGAGGAGGCCATTCGACCCATCGAGTCTGCATCAACCACAATCCCACCCAGGCTCTATGCCCGTAACCCCATGCATTTACCCTAGCTAGTCCCTCTGACACTAAGGGGCAATTTAGCATGGCCAATCAACCTAACCCCCACATCTTTGGACTATGGGAGGAAACCCACACAGACACGGGGAGAACGTGCAGACTCCACATAGACAGTGACCCAAGCCAGGAATCGAACCCGGGTCCCCGGCGCTGTGAGGCATCAATGCTAACCACTGTGCCACCGTGCTGCCCAAAGCAAGGATTTGATCTGTGTGTCTCCTCCAAACCCTCTCGTCATTGGTTTGCACCATAGAAGAAATAGGTCCTGTCTTTGCCAGGATTTTACATTTGGATTACTGCGTCCAGTTCTGGTCGCCGCACTACCAGAAGGACGTGGAGGCTTTGGAGAGAGTACAGAAAAGGTTTACCAGGATGTTGCCTGGTATGGAGGGCCTTAGCTATGAGGAGAGATTGGGTAAACTGGGGTTGTTCTCGCTGGAAAGATGGAGGATGAGGGGCGACCTAATAGAAGTGTATAAAATTATGAAGGGCATAGATAGGGTGAACAGTGGGAAGCTTTTTCCCAGGTCGGAGGTGATGAACACAAGGGGTCACGGGTTCAAGTTGAGGAGGGCAAGGCTCAACACAGATGTCAGCGGGACGTATTTTACACAGAGGGTGGTGGGGGCCTGGAATGCACTGCCAAGCAAGGTGATTGAGGCGGACACACTGGGATCGTTTAAGACTTATCTAGATAGCCACATGAACAGACTGGGAATAGAGGGATACAAACGAATGGTCTAGTTGAGCACATGAGCGGCGCAGGCTTGGAGGGCCGAAGGGCCTGTTCCTGTGCTGTATTGTTCTTTGTATTGTGGCAGGCATTCACTTCTTACTGGAAGAGTAGTTTCTCACTAAAACTCTTCCTCCTTCTTGGCTTCAATGTCTGTTCATGGTGAGTAACTTGGTTTTGTGTTGTCGCGCTACTGTGGCAGAAGTGTCAGGCGGTAAGAGCCAATCAAATTTTATATAACTTTTACAGATGCACCATAGAAAGTATTCTTTCTGATTGTATCACAGCTCCTGCTCTGCCCAAGACCGCAAGAAACTACAAAAGGTTGTGAATCTTGCCCAATCTATTACGCAAACCAGCCTCCCATCTATTGGCCCTGTCTACACTTCCCGCTGCCTCGGCAAAGCAGCCAGCATAATTAAGGACCGCATGCACCCTGGACATTCTCTCTTCCGTTGTGATAAAGATACAAAGGTCTGAGGTGACGTACCAACTGACTCAAGAACAGCTTCTTCCTTGCTGCCATCAGACTTTTGAATGAACCTACCTCGCACTAAGTTGATCTTTCTCTACACCCTAGTTATGACTGTAACGCTACATTCTGCACCCTCTCCTTTCCTTCTCTATGAACGGTATGCTTTGTCTGCATAGTGCTCAAGAAACAATACTTTTCAGTGTATACTAATACACATGACAATAATAAATCAAATAAAATCAAAATCAAATTTAGTTCTCATCTTCTTCTTTAAAGACAATATTGCCAGTGAGATTTGGGTTGTCGCATGTACTGTGTTTCTGACGGGTATGAGAAAGTTGTTAACTCTCTTGGTTAATGGTCCTTCATGCTTTGTTGCAGTAATGGCATTCTTCAATGGCTGTGCCAAACACTCTGCCAATCCATTAGTGGAACGATGATAATGCACAGTTCTGATACGCTGTATGCCATGGCTTTTAATCCACAAATTCCTTTGACATGATCTGAGTTCCATTATCGTTGACTAGAACATAGAACATAGAAAGCCACAGCACAAACAGGCCCTTCGGCCCACAAGTTGCGCCGATCACATCCCCACCTCTAGGCCTATCTATAGCCCTCAATCCCATTAAATCCCATGTACTCATCCAGAAGTCTCTTAAAAGACCCCAACGAGTTTGCCTCCACCACCACCGACGTCAGCCGATTCCACTCACCCACCACCCTCTGAGTGAAAAACTTACCCCTGACATCCCCCCTGTACCTACCCCCCAGCACCTTAAACCTGTGTCCTCTCGTAGCAACCATTTCAGCCCTTGGAAATAGCCTCTGAGAGTCCACCCTATCCAGACCCCTCAACATCTTGTAAACCTCTATCAGGTCACCTCTTATCCTTCGTCTCTCCAGGGAGAAGAGACCAAGCTCCCTCAACCTATCCTCATAAGGCATGCCCCCCAATCCAGGCAACATCCTTGTAAATCTCCTCTGCACCCTTTCAATGGCTTCAACATCTTTCCTGTAATGAGGTGACCAGAACTGCGCGCAGTACTCCAAGTGGGGTCTAACCAGGGTCCTATAAAGCTGCAGCATTATCTCCCGACTCCTAAACTCAATCCCTCGATTAATGAAGGCTAGTACGCCATACGCCTTCTTGACCGCATCCTCCACCTGCGAGGCCGATTTAAGAGTCCTATGGACCCGGACCCCAAGGTCCCTCTGATCCTCTACACTGCTAAGAATGGTACCCTTCATTTTATACTGCTGCTCCATCCCATTGGATCTGCCAAAATGGATCACCACACACTTATCCGGGTTGAAGTCCATCTGCCACTTCTCCGCCCAGTCCTGCATTCTATCTATGTCTCGCTGCAACTTCTGACATCCCTCCAAACTATCCACAACACCACCTACCTTGGTGTCGTCAGCAAACTTACCAACCCATCCCTCCACTTCCTCATCCAGGTCATTTATGAAAATGACAAACAGCAAGGGTCCCAGAACAGATCCCTGGGGCACTCCACTGGTCACTGACCTCCATGCAGAGAAAGACCCCTCCACAGCCTAATTGTTCCGGGTTTCCAAATCATGCAAATACTTTTAATTGCTCAATTGTATTTTTAGTATAGTAAGAAGTCTCACAACACCAGTTTAAAATCCAACAGGTTTATTTGGTATCACGAGCTTTCGGAGTGCTGCCCCTTCATCAGGTGAATGGAGATGAAGGAGCAGCATTCCCAGAGCTCGTGCTACCAGATAAACCTGTTGGACTTTAACCTGGTGTTGTGAGACTTCTTACTGTGCCCACTCCAGTCCAAAGCCAGCATCTCCACATCGTATTTTTAGTAGTCGTCAATTCCATTGTCATGATTTCAGGTCATTTGGAATGAGCGTCCACTGAAATGAGGAACATGTATCCCTCAATTGGTCCCACAAAATCAATATGAACTCTTTGGGCAGCACGGTGGCACAGTTGCTGCCTCACAGTGCCAGGGATGTGGGTTTGATTCCCGGTTGGGTCACTGTCTGTGTGGAGTCTGCACGTTCTCCCCGTGTCTGCGTGCGTTTCCTCCGGGTGCTCCAGTTTCCTCCCACAGTCCAAAGATATGTGGGTTAGGTGCATTGGCCATGCTAAATTGCCCCTTAGTGACCCGTGATGCATAGGTTTGAGAGATTAATGGGGTAAATATGTGGGTTATGGGGATAAGGCTGAGTGGGATTTTTTTCGGTGTAGACTTGATGGGCTGAATGGCCTCCTACTGCACTGTAGGGATTCTATGATTCATTCTATTAGATAGGTGTTGCTCGCTTGTAGTCCAAGATGGAAGAGAGTGGAAATTTCCCATATGCCTCAGATGATGTCACCACAAAATCATGTGTTTAGGTTTAAACTTTATTTATTAATGTCACAAGTAGGCTTACATTAACTCTGCAATGAAGTTACTGTGTAAATCCCCGAGTGGCCACACTCCGGCACCTGTTCGGGTACACTGTGGAAGAATTTAGCATGGCCAATGCACCTAACCATCACGTCTTTTGAACTGTGAGAGGAAACCGGAGCACCCGGAGAAACCCACGCAGACACAGGGAGAATGTGCAAACTCCACACAGACAGTGACCCAAGCCGGGAATCGAACACGGTTCCCTGGCACTGTGAGGCAGCAGTGTTAACCACTGTGCCACCGTGCTGCCCCCAGGTGCATTGACACACTGCACAGAGATGCATTGGTATGCAATATGCAACCATGAGCACTCAAAGAGAAAAATATCTGCGGGTTGGTGGGGAAAAGGACAGTGGAGTGGGACTTGATGAGTTGCTCTTGGGAAGAGCCAGAATAGATAAGATGGGCCGAACAGCTTCTGGTTGCGTGAGAACCATGATATGATTATCTAACTCTATCTGCTCAATTCCTGTTCTGCAGGTCTACAGCAATCCTATCGCAGGTGTCACTAAATCCAAATAAATTGAATAATCCCTTCTCCTTACTCTTAATTTTCCCTCTCGGTTGACACTAATGTAAAATTTGATGGTTATATCATTGAGTGCCTCAGAACAATAAAGTACTTCTGGATGTGTGCGTAATGAAATATCAGAAATGCAACAAGCAATTTTCCACAGCAAGCTCCTAAACAGCAATAAAATGAGGACCAATCTACCCCAGGTTTTTGAGGGTTAAATATTGGTCAGAGTAACGAATTAGTAATCAATATTCCCTCCGTATCCCCGGAATTGCACTGATGCGAAGTCCCATCTCCTGCAGGCTGGCCAGCAGAATAGGCCAGATTATCCTCACGATCCCTGGACCCACCAGACTCCAGCAGCTCGGAGGGAGACTTGCCCGACTCCACCATGGAAGAGGCGTCACAGCTGTCACCCGTACCCGACACCAGCATAAGTGCTCACCCCTCGGTGAGATCACAAAGTAAGGCAGGCTTCTGGGTCACTCACTGCTGAGCATCCCACAGCTGACGATCCACAGCAGGAGAAAACAGGAACGTCCCGGGGAACCAGCACTCGGAGGGATGCCAGAGCCCAGGATTCTGCTGAGCCCCAGGCCGATGATGTGTCCCTGGGCCCGGTCGTCCCACGGCTGCTGGAGCTGCAACGACAGAATCGGGAATATCAGGAAGGAATGACAGCAGCCTTCCTTGGATTGCAAGGCCCACTGCAGGAGTCCCATTGCCTTCTGTCCGAGGAGATGGTAACATTAATTCAATGCAACGAGGTCAACACTGCGAGGGAGGTGACCCCAGGGATAGGGCCTAGGTGGGATCGTGGTTAGTGCAGACTCAATGGGCTGAATGGCCTCCTTACGCACTGTAGGGACTCTATGATTCTATGAAATAGTTGACCATGCCAAGAAAGGATCTGAGTTCTGAGATGTTCCGAGGGACCAGTTCCTCTTTAATCGCTTTCACTTTGTCTTCCATTGGGTGTAACCCCGAGCATCACCCTGATAATTGAGATAAGCCACCTCATCTGCTTGGAACATACACTTTTCTCTTTTTAGGCGCACTCCTACCTCCTGAAATGGCTACAAAACTTTGTCCAAATTGGCCGAATGTTCCTGTCAGGTGGATCCTGTTATTAAAATGCCATCCAGATCAATCCTGCAGCAAACCCTCCATGGTTTGCTGGAAGCCGAGATAACTCCAAATGGAAGTTGAGTACATTGTCATATGAGGAGAGACTAAGTCGATTAGGATTATATTCACTGGAGTTTAGAAGGGTGCGAGGGGATCTCATAGAAACTTATAAAATTCTAACAGGGTTAGACAAGGTAGATTCAGAAAGAATGTTCCCAATGGTGGGGGAATCCAGAACTAGGGGGTCATAGTTTGAGGATAAGGGGTAAACCTTTTAGAACTGAGGTGAGGAGAAATTTCTTCACCCAGAGGGTGGTGAATGTGTGGAATTCACTCCCACAGAAAGTAGTTGAGGCTAAAACGTTGTCCGATTTCAAGAAGAAATTAGATATAGCTCTTGGGGGCTAAAGGTTTCAAGGGGTGGGGGGGTGGGGGGGGGGGGGGGGGGAGTGGGGATCAGGATATTGAATTTGATGATCAGCCTTGATCAAGATGAATGGCGGAGCAGGCTCGAAGGGCCGAAAGGTCTACTCCTGCTTCTAGTTTCTATGTTTGTATGTTCTATGAATCACCCCTTATGAGTATTTATGGTGACATATTCTATTGATGGGTCAGCCTGTTCTAACTATTGGTAAGCGTGGCTCATGTCCATTTGGTAGATGTCAGACCCCCAGCCACCTTCACATACAGATCCTGCATTTTGGGAATGGGAAACCTATCAGTTCAACAGCCTGGTTCACCGTCAACTTGTAATCCCCACAGATACGGACGGTCTTCTCTGGCACAGAGGGTGCTGCCCACTCAACAAAATGTACGGGCCTGATGATGTCTAAGTCTTCCACTCACACCAGCTCAGTCTCTACCTTCTCTGCTAACGCATCAGGTACAGGCCTTGCTCTAAAAAAATCTCGGGGTGACCATTTAACATGGCCAATCCACCTAACCCACATATCTTTGGAATGTGGGAGGAAACCAGAGCACCTGGAGGAATCCAACGCAGACAAGGGGAGAATGTGCAAACTCCACACAGACAGTCACCCAAGGCCGGAAGCAAAGCCTGGTCCCTGGCACTGAGGCAGCAGTGCTAACCACTGTGTCACCATGTCGAGAGGATCTATGGACATAGATTAGATCGATTCATTACAGTGCAGAAAGAGGCCATTCAGCCCATCAAGTCTGCACCAACCACTATCCCACCCAGCTCCTATTCCGGTCAACCCACATATTTACTCTGCTATCCCCCTGACACTCGGGGCAATTTAGCATGGCCAGGCAACCTAACCCGCACATCTTTGCACTGTGGGAGGATAATGGAGCACCCAGAGGAAACCCACGCAGACACGGGGTGAACATGCAGACTCTGCACCAACAGTGACCCTAGCCGGGAATTGAACCTGGATCCTTGGTGCTGTGAGGCAGCAGGGCTACCCACTGTGCCACCGTGCCGAGAGCATCTGGGGGACATTAAACTTTGGATTAAGTTGTGTTCCTGGGTCCCATTTGCAGTCAGGAATATAACTTCCTTTGTATTCTCCCCCTCCATTCCATGAGCACAGAAAAATATTCCAAAAGCTCCACATAATGTACCCAGTCTTCCGTCGCAGCGGCAAAAACTTTTTCCAGAGACATGTCTACTTTTTCCTCTATTGCAGAGTGAACTCGATTGAACTTGTTCTGCAACTTATACAAATGAACTTTCCTTCAAGTTTTCCATTGCCATCTGAGTTGCTGTTGTTTTCCTCGTCGCCAGTGTAGTAAGTGCAGTAATTGGTGACCACCAGTTCACTAACAAACAGCAATGGGTTAGTTACTAACAATATACAGAGTGCTACAATCAATGTGGTCATTCTCAGCTCTGGATCAATCTGGCTGCCAAAGTCCGCACTCTGTCCCGAGAATCCCGCTCTAGTTCCCCTATTGGTGATCCCGTCACATGACCTCTCTGATGCAAGCCCCTTAAAAGGGGCCAGCCACTACACAAGGGCTGCAGCCTTTTTTCTACTGGGTACAAGAGTTGGGAAATCATGTTGCAGCTATATAAAACATTAGTTAGGCCGCATTTAGAGCATTACCTGCAGTTCTGGTCACCACACTACCAGAAAGATGTGGAAACTCTGAAGAGAGTGCAAAGAAGGTTCACCAGGATGCTGCCTGGTCTCGAGGGTGTTGGCTATGAGGAGAGGTTGAATAAACTAGGATTGTTTTCCACTGGAAAGATGGAGGCTGAGGGAGACCTCAGAGGTCTACAAAATTATGAGAGGCATAGACAGGGTGGATAGTCAGAGGCTTTTTCCCAGGGTGGAAGTGTCAGTTACAAAAGGGCACAGGTTCAAGGTGAAGGGGGGAAAGTTTAAGGGAGATGTACGGGGAAGGTTTTTCCACGCAGACAGTGGTGGGTGCCTGGAACGCGCTGCCAGAGGAGGTGATGGAAGCAGGCACGTTCGCAACATTTAAGAGGCATCTGGATGGGTACATGAATAGGGAGGGAATAGAGGGATATGGACCGAATAAGGGCAAAAGGTTTGCTTTAGTTTAGTTAGGGCATCATGATCAGCATGGGCTTGGAGGGCCGAAGGGCCTGTTCCTGTGCTGTACTTTTCTTTGTTGTAAGTACAGAAACACATTGCCACATGCAGCCAATGCAGAGTGTCATTTATAACTTCAGCTGTCATTATTCATCTACTCAATTGGTTGTGCTGGTTAACATCCCGATCGATCTAAATTCATCAGGTAAAGCATGTTATTGTGAGCTAAGTCAAGTAGCTATTCAGACATGCAGGAACCTGAGCATCTAGACACCTCAACTGCTGCTGAAACCCGTATCCATAACCTCTCTCTAATTACTCCTCCAACACACTCCTGGATCACCACTCATTTTCCATTCTGGGTTCCTCCAATTCTGCCCTCTCACTCCCCCAGTGGTCATGCTGTGGAGATGCTGGCGTTGGACTGGAGTGGGGACAGTAAGAAGTCTCACAATACCAGGTTAAAGTCCAATTTATTATTCCAAGTATTTGGAATCACAAGCTTTCAGAGCACCACTCCTTCATCAGGTGAGTCATTGTAGCTGTGCTTTCAGCTACTTTGGTTCTTAAGAATTTGCTTCTTAGGTGTTTCCCTCTTGGGCAGGCGATGGCCTAGTGGTATTATCGCTATAGACTGCTAATCCAGAAACTCAGCTAATGATCTGGGGACCTGGGTTCGAATCCCGCCACGGCAGCTGGTGGAATTTGAATTCAATAAAAATATCTGGAGTTACAAATCTACAGATGACTATGAAACCCATTGCTGATTGTTGGAAAAACCCATCTGGTCCTTCAGGGAAGGAAATCTGCCATCCTGATCAACTCTGGTCTACATGTGACTCCAGAGCTACAGCAATGTAGTTGACTCTCAACTGCCTGCTGAAATGGCTTCGCAAGTTATTCAGTTGTATCAATTCCTATAAAGTCAAGGGCAACTAGGGATGAGCAATAAATGCTGGCCAGCCAGCGACGCCCATGTCCCATGAATGAATTTTTAAAAAACTTCTCCATTTCTCACAAATTACCCAAAAAACTGACCTCTTATGAACAAATATTTTGTCATCTTCTCTAACATCTCTGCTGTCAAAAGCTGTTTCCACTGGCATCCTTTTGCAAGTGCCCTGGGATCTGATATAATTCAAGTTCTGTTTTGTTGTTGAAAGTTCCATATTTCTTTTTCAGAAGGAAAAATCAATGATACATTGAGAGGGAAACACAGTTAAGGACCTTGGTTTTTGCAGAGTCATGGAGATTCTGCGGCCCATCCAAAGTGGTGTACGGACACCAAGGGTGGAATTTTAAGAGATTTTTTTCTAAGTCTGCTAGTCTGAAAACGGGAGTGTTCCAGATCCGTTTATTGGGTGAGTTTTCACAGCCAATCATTTACACTCTAAAAAGATGGGCTAGTCAGTGTTGAGCCAGAGAGGCTGTGGGCGGGGCTTAACTCACCAGAGAACCTGTCGAGGGAGGTATTGCGCCTGTGCAAACCTTTGATGCTGCACATGCACATTAACAGCAGCAGGGATCTAACAGACAAAGAGGGAGCTGTCAGGCCCCTGCTACTGCAGGCAGCCTCAACTAGATACCCCCGCCACAATTGCGGGGGTCCACGGCCCAATATGCAGGCCCTGCCACCCTCTGTCCCGCCTCCCCCAGCCGCCCAGACCGATCGCGGATCCGCCACACAGACTGATTGCGCCCCCGCCACCCTCCCCCATCGATCGTGGCCCCCCTCCACCACCGATTGCATGAAGAGTAGCAGCGGGCCCCCACTCCCTTATTGGCCTGCCCCCATTGGCCCAGCCCCATTTTCCATGCCCCCTGGTACTGCCCCCATAGGCCCCGCCCCTATTGGCCCTGCCCAGTGGGCATTGCCCAGGGGCCAGGCACTGCCCAAGGGGCAGCCCCCCCATTGCCCTCTGCCTCCCCAGGGGACCTCAATGTTCTCCGGTTCCACCGGCGACACCAATACGACTGTTCCCTGTTCATGGGGAGCACATGTTTTCCTTGCCAGAGAGGACCTCTTCCAGCAAGACCGTAAAGGCACGACAGCCTGGACGATTGTGCACCGGGCTCACTAAACAGATGGAAATGAATATTAGAATACATTTAAATAAATTAATCAGCCTCTCGTCCATTTCCAGCGAGAGGCTGACTGTGCCGGAAATCCGGGTCTCATAAAATCACGACAAGCATGAAAACAAACGCCAATTGCGCTAGTCGCTTTACGCCCGACTTTACGGCATTTTCCACTGCAAAACGGGCGTAGAGCGGTCGGAAAATTCTGTCCCAAGTCTGGAAGACCCACCCCTACTTCTGAGAGATCCAATTTTTGCTGGCAGGGGAATGGGATGGGATGGGGAGTGAGTCACACATGGGGGTGGCCGAATCCAGAATGGCTTTTGAACTCATGAAGGGCATAGATAGGATGGTAAGAAGTTTAACAACACCAGGTTAAAGTCCAACAGGTTTATTTGGTAGCAAAAGCCACACAAGCTTTCGAGGCTCTGAGCCCCTTCTTCAGGTGAGTGGGAATTCTGTTCACAAACAGAACTTATAAGACACAGACTCAATTTACATGAATAATGGTTGGAATGCGAATACTTACAACTAATCCAGTCTTTAAGAAACAAAACAATGGGAGTGGAGAGAGCATCAAGACAGGCTAAAAAGATGTGTATTGTCTCCAGACAAGACAGCCAGTGAAACTCTGCAGGTCCACGCAACTGTGGGAGTTACAAATAGTGTGACATAAATTCTGATTCTAGGATCGCATGATAAAGACTCAGGAGGAAAAAAGCAGAAATATTTATGTGAAATAGTGTGACATAAACCCAATATCCCGGTTGAGGCCGTCCTTGTGTGTGCGGAACCTGGCTATCAGTTTCTGCTCCGCGACTCTGCGCTGTCGTGTGTCGCGAAGGCCGCCTTGGAGAACGCTTACCCGAATATCAGAGGCCGAATGCCCGTGACCGCTGAATTAGGATGAACAGTGGGAAGCTTTTTCCCAGGTCGGAGGTGACGAACACAAGGGGTCACGAGTATAAAGTTGGAGTGTTATGGTAAGGTTATATAAGGCATTGGTGAGGCCGAATTTGGAGTATTGTGTACAGTTTTGGTCACCTAGTTACAGGAAGGATGTAAATAAGGTTGAAAGAGTGCAGAGAAGGTTCACAAGGATGTCGCCAGGACTTGAGAAGCTGAGTTACAGAGAGAGATTGAATAGGTTGGGACTTTATTCCCTGGAGCGTAGAAGATTGAGGGGAGATTTGAGAGAGGTGTATAAGATTTTGATGGGTATAGATAGAGTGAATGCGAGCAGGCTTTTTCCGCTGAGGCTAGGGGAGAAAAAAACCAGAGGGCATGGGTTGAGGGTGAAAGGAGAAAAGTTTAAAGGGAATATTAGGGGGGCTTCTTCACGCAGAGAGTGGTGGGTGTGTGGAATGAGCTGCCGGATAAAGTGGTCAATGTGGAGGCTGGGCGGCTGGGGGAGGCGGGACGGAGGGTGGCAGGGCCTGCATCTTGGGCCGTGGACCCCCGCAATTGTGGCGGGGGTATCTAGTTGAGGCTGCCTGCAGTAGCAGGGGCCTGACAGCTCCCTCTTTGTCTGTTAGATCCCTGCTGCTGTTAATGTGCATGTGCAGCATCAAAGGTTTGCACATGCGCACTACCTCCCTCAACAGGCTCTTTTAACCACTTTTAACATTTAAGAAAAACTTGGACGGGTTCATGGATGAGAGGGGTGTGGAGGGATATGGTCCAAGTGCAGGTCAGTGGGACTAGGCAAAAAATGGTTCGGCACAGACAAGAAGGGCCAAAAGGCCTGTTTCTGAGCTGTAATTTTCTATGGTTCAAGGTGAGGGGAGCAAGGTTCAACACAGATGTCAGGGGGACGTATTTTACACAGAGGGTGGTGGGGGCCTGGAATGCACTGCCAAGCAAGGTGATTGAGGCAGACACGCTGGGATCATTTAAGACTTATCTAGATAGTCACATGAACAAACTGGGAATAGAGGGATACAAACGAATGGTCTAGTTGGGCACATGAGTGGCGCAGGCTTGGAGATCTGAAGGGCCTGTTCCTGTGCTGTATTGTCCTTTGTTCATTGCTGGCTTAAAACAGGCCCTGTTTTTGATGGCGAGAGGGCCTTAACCCATGTTTTGTGTGTAACAATTTTTTTTAGAGTAGATATAAACAGTCTATGGGACTGTTAAACTGTAAAGTTATTTTCATGGCCAGTACGTTAAATTATAATTTTGAAAGCCTGCCAATGTCTATGAGTTGAAATAAAAACTGAAGTTTGTTGACGTAACCCTATGCGCTATTGCAGTATTGTTACTGCTTGACTGCTTCCACAACCTGTCATTATCACAGTGGGGGGCGACAAGTTCACAATTTGATTGATAGCTCCAAAATGTTATAAAGTAATTGGCTGTCTTCGAAGTGGGGTTATGAATACAAATTTTACATTTTATACTTAGATTTTCTTTTTAAAAATGTTGATGTATTGAGTGGGCTTTTATGAATGGCAATGAATTTTTTACATAGTGTAGTATGTAATAATTATTATTTTATTTTATTTCATCTCATCGCGGCTCCTAAAGTCTGCCCATGGTGGATATGGGATGAGTTGTCACTGGGATTGTAAGGGGCCATTGGGATGGAATTGGGGTTTCATTAGTTGACGTTAATTTGTTAAGTTAGAATAGCAGCTATTAGGAATCAAGGAGATGAATGGAATCAGGGAATCTCAGAATTGTTACAGCATAGAAGGAAGTCATTCAGCCCATCATGTCTGCACAGGCTCTCTGAATGAGGAATTCACTTAATGCCAATCCTCTGTCTTCTCCCTATAGATGAGAGTTTATCTATTAGTGTCACAAGTAGACTTACATTAACACTGCAATGAAGTTACTTGAAAATCCCCTAGTCGCCACACTCCGGTGCCTGTTCGCGTACACTGAGGGAGAATTTAGCATGGCTAATGCACCTAACCAGCACGTCTTTCGGACTGTGGGAGGAAACTGGAGCACCCGGAGGAAACCCACGCAGACACAGGGAGAATGCGCAGATTCCGCACAGACAGTGACCCAAGCCAGGAATGGAACCCAGGTCCCTGGCGCTGTGAGGCAGCAGTGCTAACCATTGTGCCACCGTGCTGTGTGAAAAAGTTTCTCCTCGTGTCACTATTGCTTCTTTTTCCAAATTACCTTAAATCTGTGCCCACTCATTCTCAATCCTTCCAGCAATGGGAACAGTTTATCTCTATCTACTCCAGAACTCCCAAGAGTACCTCAATCAAATCTCCTCTCAACTTTCCTTTCTCCAAAGAAAACAGTTCCAACTTAATCTATGTAACTGAACTTCCTCATCCCTGGAACTATGGGCGGAACGGTGGCACAGTGGTTAGCACTGCTGCCTCACAGCTCCCAGGACCCGGGTTCGATTGCGGTCTCGGGTCATTGTCTGTGTGGAGTCTGAACATTCTCCCCGTGTCTGCGTGGGTTTCCTCCGGGTGCTCCAGTTTCCTCCCACAGTCCAAAGATGTGCTGGTCAGGTGGATTGGCCATGTTAAATTGCCCCTTAGGGCGAGACCGGAAATTCCCGCCAGAGGTCAACGGAGGTTTCCGTTGTTGGAACCTCGCCTGCTCCAGTTCCGTGGCAGGTGAAGTGTAGAGTTCCGGCATTTGTGTCCAAAGATGTGTAGATTAGGAGGATGAGCGTGATAAATACATGGGGTTACGGGGATGGGGTGGAGGGCCTGGATAAGATGTTCTGTCAGAGAGTCAGCGTCCACTGAAACGAGGAACATGTATCCCTCAATTGGTCCCACAAAATCAATATGAACTCTTTGGGCGGCACGGTGGCACAGTTGCTGCCTCACAATGCTAGGGACCTTGGTTTGATTCTCGGTTGGGTCACTGTCTGTGTGGAGTCTGCACGTCCTCCCCATGTCTGCGTGGGTTTCCTCTGGGTGCTCCAGTTTCCTCCCACAGTCCAAAGATATGTGGGTTAGGTGCATTGGCCATGCTAAATTGCCCTTTAGTGACCCGTGATGCATAGGTTTGAGAGATTAATGGGGTAAATATGTGGGTTATGGGGATAAGGCCCGAGTGGGATTTTTTCGGTGTAGACTTGATGAGCTGAATGGCCTCCTTCTGTACTGTAGGGATTTTTATGATTCTCATGAATCCTTTCTACACACTCTCCAATGCCTTCTCATCTTTTGTAAAGTGTGGTGACTAATGCTGGATGCAGTACTCTGGTGTAGGCCCAACCCATGTTTTACATAAGTTTAATATAACCTCCTTGCTCCACGGCCCTGTTAACAAAGGCCTGGATGACATAATTAAAGAAGCCACCCACATGTCAAACAGCCACGTTGACTTGATTTCAACGTGATAAGTTGCAATTTCCTTACTTTGCCAGGGCAATGCCAGGGAGGCGATGGCCGAGTGGTATCATCACTGGGCTATTAATCCAGAAACTCAGCTAATGTTCTGGGGACCCGGGTTCGAATCCCACCACGGCAGATGGTGGAATTTGAATTCAATTTTTAAAAATGTGGAATTAAGAATCTACTGATGACCATGAAACCATTGTCGATTGTCGGAAAAACCCATCTGGTTCACTAATGTCCTTGAGGGAAGGAAATCTGCCGTCCTTACCTGGTCTGGCCAACATGTGATTCCAGAGCCACAGCAATGTGGTTGACTCTCAACTGCCCTCCATGGGCAACTGGGGATGGGTAATAAATGCTGGCCAGCCAGTGACGCCCGGTGTCCTACGAATGAATAATGCAAAAAAAAGTCTTTAAACTCTCAGAGAACCTCAACATGTGCAGCGGGAGTTGGTGGATTGATGGAGGGTGTTGGTGGGTTGGAGGAGCAAAGGTGACGCAAATCTTCAGAGGAGCGGAGTCTTCCTCAGGGTACAGAACCATTCAGCTTAGATACTGACTCACTCAGTACAGTAGCTGAGATTTTAACCTGTGGTGGGGGAGCAGGCGCCAAAGGTCTGTATCACTATCTGTCACGGATTTGATCGGAAACTTAGACGGTGGCAAGGATTAAAATATGTGGAGAGGCGCCGTTTTTATATTTGCAGGTTTCACTGCAATGTTGGACTCCTGCTTGGTTCCCAGTGCTTCTGCAGATTAAAATCCTGCCCCACCTGTCTGTACAGCATAGCGAACTTCTCACCGATTTCCCTGAGCCAGTTAGTGGAAAGATCACGCACTCCTCAGCTGCTTTGAATGAGCGTTGCTGAATTTTCTGTGGGCTGCCCAACTGTTTGAGAAGCAAGATGTTGGAAAAAATTATAAGGGATAGGATTTATAGTTATTTGGAGAGTAATGAATTGATAGGTGATAGTCAGCATGGTTTTGTGGCAGGTAGGTCGTGCCTTACTAACCTTATTGAGTTTTTTGAGAAAGTGACCAAGGAGGTGGATGGGGGCAAGGCAGTGGACGTGGTATATATGGATTTTAGTAAGGCGTTTGATAAGGTTCACCATGGTAGGCTTCTGCAGAAAATGCAGATGTATGGGATTGGGGGTGATCTAGGAAATTGGATCAGGAATTGGCTAGCGGATAGGAAACAGAGGGTGGTGGTTGATAGTAAATATTCATCATGGAGTGCGGTTACAAGTGGTGTACCTCAGGGATCTGTTTTGGGGCCACTGCTGTTTGTAATATTTATTAATGATCTGGATGAGGGTATAGTTGGGTGGATTAGCAAATTTGCTGATGACACCAAAGTCGGTGGTGTGGTAGACAGTGAGGAAGGGTGTCGTAGTTTGCAGGAAGACTTAGACAGGTTGCAAAGTTGGGCCGAGAGGTGGCGGATGGAGTTTAATGCGGAGAAGTGTGAGGTAATTCACTTTGGTAGGAATAACAGATGTGTTGAGTATAGGGCTAACGGGAGGACTTTGAATAGTGTGGAGGAGCAGAGGGATCTAGGTGTATGTGTGCATAGATCCCTGAAAGTTGGGAATCAAGTAGATAAGGTTGTTAAGAAGGCATATGGTGTCTTGGCGTTTATTGGTAGGGGGATTGAATTTAGGAGTCGTAGCGTTATGTTGCAACTGTACACAACTCTGGTGCGGCCGCACTTGGAGTACTGTGTGCAGTTCTGGTCCCCACATTACAGGAAGGATGTGGAGGCTTTGGAGAGGGTGCAGAGGAGGTTTACCAGGATGTTGCCTGGTATGGAGGGGAGATCCTATGAGGAGAGGCTGAGGGATTTGGGATTGTTTTCGCTGGAAAGGCGGCGGCTAAGAGGGGATCTTATTGAAACATATAAGATGATTAGAGGTTTAGATAGGGTGGATAGTGATAGCCTTTTTCCTCTGATGGAGAAATCCAGCACGAGGGGGCATGGCTTTAAATTGAGGGGGGGTAGTTATAGAACCGATGTCAGGGGTAGGTTCTTTACCCAGAGGGTGGTGAGGGATTGGAATGCCCTGCCAGCATCAGTAGTAAATGCGCCTAGTTTGGGGGCGTTTAAGAGATCCGTAGATAGGTTCATGGACGAAAAGAAATTGGTTTAGGTTGGAGGGTCACAGTTTTTTTTTTTAACTGGTCGGTGCAACATCGTGGGCCGAAGGGCCTGTTCTGCGCTGTAATGTTCTATGTTCTATGTTCTAAGCGCAAAAAGCATTTATTGATGCAAATATTCTCAGGATCCTCTGTTTTGTGAATGAGGATTTCTACATTTCAGAACTGACCACCTCCAAGATCTTATTAACCGCTCGTGGATCATTTAACTTGCAGAATGGGCATATCACTTTGACATGGAAAGGTGTGAGGTATTACAGCTCGGTATAAAGAGGTCACGTATTGCTTAGAAAGCAAGAGCCTAAATGGGATAGATTAACAGAGGCACCTGGAAATACAAATGCATAAATCACTGAGAGTTGCGACACCGCTTAGCAAGGCCATAAAACAGCAGCATAGCAAGCATGAGGGCTTATTTCAAGGGAGATAGAATTGAAAAGTAGAGAGCTATGCTGAACATAATAAAACCGGGGGTTGGACCACACATGGATTAGTCCGTACGGGTCTGCTCACCATATTATTAACCTGAATGTCACCACAGTCCCAGAGGATCATAGGCCACTCTCCCCTGAATGATGGTGATTTAACCTGTGGGTCACCACACCTCAGGCGAGGGTGCAAACTTGGGAAGGCACGAATAACTTCAGCCGGTACGGGAAGTAAACCTGCGCTGTTGACATCCCTCTGCATCACTGACCAGCCACCCGAGCTAACTGACCCCCTCACCATACCTTAAGGATGTGATGAGGGACAGAATTTTCACCAAGTTGGGAGGACACGGGAGCCCTTTAACAATGGTGGGCAGGTCTCGATTGCAGGATTCCCGATCCCATTCCTGGTCGTTTGATTTTCAGGGCTGCATTTAAAGAGTGTTCCCCTCCAATTCGATTATCAGGTTTGCTGACGACACCACCGTGGTGGGTCGGATCTCAAACAACAACAAGACAGAGTACAGGAATGAGATAGAGAATCTGGTGAACTGGTGCAGCAACAATAATCTCTCCCTCAATGTCAACAAATTTGAGATTGTCATCGACTTCAGGAAGCGTAAAGGAGAACATGCCCCTGTCTACATCAATGGGGATGAAGTAGAAAGGATCAAGAACTTCAAGTTTTTAGGTGTCCAGATCACCAACAACCTATCCTGGTCCCTCCATGCCGACACTATAGTTAAGAAAGCCCACCAACGCCTCTACTTTCTCAGAAAACTAAGGAAATTTGGCATGTCAGCTGCGACTCTCGCCAACTTCTACAGATGCACCATAGAAAGCATTCTTTCTGTTTGTGTCACAGCTTGGTATGGCTCTTGCTCTGCCCAAGACCACAAGGAACTACAAAAGGTCGTGAATGTAGCCCAAACCATCACGCAAACCAGCCTCCCATCCATTGAATCTGTCTACACTTCCCGCTGCCTCGGCAAAGCAGCCAGCATAATTAAGGACCCCACGCGCCCCGGACATTCTCTCTTCCACCTTCTTCCTTTGGAAAAAAGATACAAAAATCTGAGGTCACATACCAACCGACTCAAGAACAGCTTCTTCCCTGCTGCTGTCAGACTTTTGAATGGACCTACCTCACATTAAGTTGATCTTTCTCAACACCCCAGCTATGACTGTAACACTACATTCTGCACTCTCTCGTTTCCTTCTCTATGAACGGTATGCTCTGTCTGTATAGCGCGCAAGAAACAACACTTTTCACTGTATGTTAATACATGGGACAATAATAAATCAAATCAAAATCAGGTTTCTGTCAAAATCCCAGATGAAGCACTCCTGATTTGGCCGGTTCCATTGCAGAGATATGTATGTTCTATTCTTGCGTAATGTTCATGGAGTTGGGCAGGTTTTTAATGAGTCATGAACCCTTTTCTACATGAGAGGACCTTTTAAAAGGTGGGTTCAAAAGGTCCTTCTCAAAGAACAAAAAAAGGTACAGCACAGGAACAGGCCCTTCGGCCCTCCAAATCTGTGCCGGTCATGATGCCCTAACTAAACTAAAAAAAAATCTTCTGCCCTTACTCGGTCCATATCCCTCTATTCTTTCCTTATTCATGTACTCATCAAGATGCCTCATAAATGTTGCTAATGTGCTGCTTCCACCATCTCCTCTGGCAGCACATTCCAGGCACCCACCACTCTGAGAAAAACTTCCCCACACATAGAAGTCATAGAAACCCTACAGTGCATGATGAGGCCATTTGGCCCATTGAGTCAGCACCGACAACAGTCCCACCCCAGGCCCTATCCCCACACATCTACTCTGCTAAGCCCTCTAACCTACACGTCCCAGGACACAATGGGCAATTTAGCATGGCCAATGCACCTAACCCACACATCTTTGGACTATGGGAGGAAACCTGAGCACCCAAAGTAAACCCACGCAGACATGGGGAGAATGTGCAAACTCCATACAGACAGTGGGCCAAGCTGGGAATTGAACCCAGGTCCCTGGAGCTGTGAGGCAGCAGTGCTAACCTCTGTGCCACATCTCCCTTAAATTTTCTCCCTCTCATCTTGAACCTGTGCCCCCTTGCAATTGACACTTCCACCCTGAGAAAAAACTTCTGACTATCCACCCTGTCTATGCCGCTCATAATTTTGTCAACCTCTATCAGGTCTCCCTTCAGTCTCCGTCTTTCCAGTGAAAACAATCCTAGTTTATTCAACCTCTCCTCATAGCCAACACCCTCGAGACCAGGCAACACCCTGGTGAACCTTACTTGCACTCTCTCCAAAGCTTCCACATCTTTCCGGTAGTGTGGTGACCAGAACTGCATGCAATATTCCCAATGCAGCCTCACCAAGGTTTTATATAAAGCTGCAACATGATTTCCCAACTGTTGTACTCAATGCCCTGGCTGATAAAGCCAAGCATGCCATATGCCTTCTCAAGCTAAGAGAAGCCTTCTGCCCCCCCCCCCCCCCCCCCCCCCGCCCCCAACACAACCCATGATGGCTTCTCATGCCCATAGTGCCAAGCTATTGCATGTCTATGCCCATTGACCCACAATACCCTATATTGAACCAATGAACCCCATCATGACAGTAGGATGTGTAAAAACATTCGTTACTTTCCACTATGTTACTGAAAGTTAGTTCACTACAAAACAATAAAATGTCAATCACCCAGACACTGTAAAGTATCAGAAACAGAAAACACAAACCCATGAAACCACTTAACCTATGTAAATAAATACTGAAATTGACCACAGAGGTCAGGGAGCAAGAGCTGTCAATCAAGCAATGTTTTCCTTGGGACGCTGTGATTTTATCATGGATGTCTGGGCTCTCAACTAAGCCTCATTATGTATGCCATAATGATGGTGGAGTTAGATGAAAAGAGAGGAGGCTTGAGTGGGTTATAAACCCCAGTGGGCCAAATGGCCTGCGTCGGTGATGTGAATTCTATGAGATCCTATAGATTAAAACAAGCCATTTCTCCTACCTGTCAAAAGAAAGGTAGGGGTTGCGCAGGTCTGAGCAATCTTAACAATTGGGAGGTGATGGCCTGGTGGTATTATTGCTAGAGTATTAATCCAGAAACTCAGCTAATGATCCGGGGACCAGAGTTCAAATCCTGTCACGGCAAGTGGTGGAATTTGAATTCAATAAAAAATAACTGGAATTAGGAATCTATTGATGACCATGAAACCATTGTCGATTGTTGGAAAAACCCACCTGGTTCACTAATGTCTTTAAGGGAAGGAAACGTTCCGTCCTTACCCGGTCTGGCCTAATGTGACTCCAGCGCCCACAGCAATGTGGTTGACTCTCAACTGCCCTCCAAGGGCAACTTGGGGTGGGCAATAAATGCTGGCCATCCAGCGATGCCCATGTCCCATGAATGAAGAAAATTGGGTTTCATTGCCAGGTATTTACTCATTGCCCTATATGAACCTGACTAGATTGGTACCTGGTATATGGGCTACCAGGAGAGAGAATCTGGTCAACAGTTGGCTGCAGTCAACCACAGAACTGGTGATTGTGGGTAGTGGGGTTTCCAAACATGATCGGGGAGCCAAATTATGGGAGGCTCTAGTCTTCCATTTGAGGTCCTGAGGGGTGCTCATCCTGGCCCATGAGGAAACCTAATATTAAATTTAATTACTTACTTCTCCTGGAATGACTGGCTTCAGGGGGAATTCAACATGTTTTGTCCCACTGAACTGAAACAGTGTACAAAAGCAATGGTGTAGTGGTATTGTCACTGGATTCTTGGCCCAGAATAATGGGTTCGAATCCCACCACGGCAGATGGTAAAATTTGAATTCAATAAAAATATCTGGAATTAAAAGATGACTGATAACCATGGAACAAAGAGCAATGAAAATTACAGCACAGGAACAGGCCCTTCGGCCCTCCAGCCTGCACTGACCATGCTGCCCAAGTGAACTAAAATCCTCTACCCTTCCGGGGACCATATCCCTCTATTGCCATCCTATTCATGTATTTGTCTCCTTAAAACTCACTATCGTATCTGCTTCCACTACCTCCCCCGGCAGCAAGTTCCAGGCACCCACCACCCTCTTTGTAAAGAACTTGTCTCATACATCTCCTTTAAACCTTGCCCCTCGCACCTGAAACCTATGTAATTGACTCTTCCACCCTGGGAAAAAGTTTCTGACTATCCATTTTGTCTATGCCCCTCATAATCATGTCGGCTTCTATCAGGTCGCCCCCTTAACTTCCCTCGTTCCAGTGAGAACGAACCATGTTTCTCCAACCTCTCCTCAGAAACCATTGCCAATTGTTGGAAAAACCCATCTGGTTCATTAATGTCCTTTAGCGAAGGAAACCTGCTGTCCTTACCTGGTCTGGCCGACATGTGATTCACACCAGACCCACATGGTTGACTCTGAACTGCCCTCTGAAATGGCCTAGCAAGCCACTCGGTTATAATGAAATTTGGAATGGCAATACATGCTAGCCACATCCCATGAATAATAAAAAAGCCACCCTGACACAATTGAATATGTGTTTCCTCACAGAATGGTGCAAAAAGCTCAGTCTGGTCTTCACTAAAGAACCCATATTCACTGTAGGTTGGATCCAGATTGCTACTATCTCTTACCCACATACACACTGAAGTATTCAGGACCTATCATACATTAAGCTGATCTTTCACTATATCCTATGTGTGGCTATAACTCTATATTCTGCACCCTCGCTTTTCCTTCTCCCCTATGCAATCTATGAACGGTATGCTTTGTCTGTACAGCGTGCAAGGAACAATACTTTTCGCTGTATACCAATACATGTGACAATAATAAGTCAAATCACTACCGGTAACTGCGACACCATATTCTGCACCCTCTTCTTTCCTTCTCCGCGATGTACTCTATGAACAGTATGCTTTGCCAGTATAGCGTGCAAGAAACAATACTTTCCACTGTAACCCAATACATGTGACAATAATAAATCAAATCGAATTCAGGAAAAAGACTTCATTCTGCAAATAAAAATGGAGATTGAATAGTAAGCGAGACAGCGTTACTTTATAAAACTCAGAAATAGTATGTAAATGATTGAAAACTTAAACTCAACTTGACAACTAATGATCTATGGACTTTAATACAAAACGTGGAGTGTAATAGACCTTTCGTTTCCATTCTGTAAATTAAGGAGACCTGCTTTTGGCAACATATTGTAATGATTTATACATTGAATTATTCATCATTGTGCAATCCTTTTAGTATTTCAATGACTGTTTACAACTATGTTGTGAATTCTCTGAATTAGATTCTTACCTGAAAAGGAAGAACGTTTAGGGTTATGGGGAGAAGGCAAGGGGAATGGCATTAGGTAAACTGCTCATTTGGAGAGTCGGTGTAGACATGATGGGCCAAATGGCCACCTTCTGCACTGTAGCAATTCCATCATGCTGTGAATTATGACCATTTCGAATTCCTACAATGCAGAAGAGGCTATACAGCCCATCAAGCTTGCACCCACTTTCTGACAAGCCCTCACCCCCGCCCTATCCCTGTAACCCCACACATTTACCATGGCTAATCCATCTAACCAGCACATCTTTGAACTGTGGGAGGAACCAAGACGCCCAGAGGAAACCCACTCAGGCAATGGGAAAACATGCAAACTTCACAGTCACCCAAACTAGAATCGAACCCAAATCCCTGGAGATGTGAGGCAGCAGCGCTAACCACTGTGCCACCCAGACATGTTTCATTTGTAACATCACAATTGATGATCTATCGCCCACCCACACTTTGGTAAGTCAGAGCACAATGCAGCTCTGCTCCTTGCTCACAAGCAAAAATTTAAAACGGGAGAATCCGTTAAAGAAAGTCGTGCAATGTTGGTATGAGGAATCGGATGATCTCCTACAGGACTGCTTGGAGTCAGTAGACTGGTCAATATATTAAAAATCTGTGACGAGTACGCCACTACAGTAACTGACTTCATTAGTAAGTGTATAGAAGACTGTGTGCCAAAGAAGCAACTCCACGTGTTTCCCAACCGGAAACCATGGATGAACAGGAATATCCACTGCCTGCTGATGTACAGGTCTGAGGTGTTCAAGTCGGGCGACCCTGATCTATACAAGAAAGCCAGAATGATCTATGGAGATCCATCAAAGATGCCAAAAAACAGTACCAGACCAAGCTAGAGTCCCAGGCTAGCCAAATGGACCCCCACTAACTATGGCAAGGTCTGCAAGACAAAACAGGCTACAAGATGAGGGTATGTGAAATTGTCAGCTCCAATGCATCCCTCCCCAATGAGTTCAATGCATTCTATTTCCATTTTGAGCAAGAGGTCAGCAAAAGCACGCCCTCCACCCTGGAAGCTTTGGATGAACCTGTATCCGAGGTCACAATTGCAGATGTCAGAGCAGCCTTCTCGAAGGTCAACCCACGGAAAGCAACAGGCCCCCAGATTGGATACCCGGACGAGCACTCAGATCCTGTGCAGAACAGCTGGCGGGGTATTCACAGACATCTTCCACCTCTCTTTACAACATGAGGTCCCTATCTGCTTCAAGAAGATGACCATCATCCCGGTACCAAAGAAAAGCCAGGCTGCGTGCCTTAATGATTATCTTCAGGTGGCTCTGACACCCATCATTATGAAGTGCTTCAAAATATTAGTCATGGCACGAATCAATTCCAGCTTCCCAGATTGCCTGGATCCCCGACAGTTCACCTATCGCCACAACAGGTCCACAGCAGACGCCATCTCCCTGGCCCTGCACTCAACCCTGGAACACCTAGATAACAAAGACATCGATGTCAGAGTCCTGTTTATCCACCACAGCTGTGCCTTCAACACCGCGAAACTCATCTCCAAACTCCGTGGCCTGGGGCTCGGCTCCTCCCTCGACCACTGGATCCTGAACTTCCTAACCCACAGACTACAATCAGCAAGGATAGACAACGACACCTCCTCCACGATTATCCTCAACACCAGTAGCTCACAAGGCTGTGTTCTCAGCCCTCTATTATACTCCTTATATACCCAAGACTGGGCAGCCAAATTCCCTTCCAACTCGATTTTCAAGTTTGCGGATGACACCACCGTACAGGGTCAGATTTCAAACAATGATGAGACCGAGTACAGGAATGAAATAGAGAATCTGGTGAACTGGTGTGGCAACAATAATCTCTCCCTCAATGTCAACAAAATGAAGGAGATTGTCATAAACTTCAGGAAGCGTAAAGGAGAACATGCCCCTGTCTACGTCAATGGGGACAAAGTAGAAATGGTCAAGAGCTTCAAGTTTTTAGGTGTCCAGGACACCAACAACCTGCCCTGGTCCCCCCCATGCCAACACTATAGTTAGGAAAGCCCACTAAAGTCTCTACTTTCTCAGAAGGCTAAGGAAATTTGGCATGTCGGCTATGACTCTCACCAACCTTTACAGATGCACCATAGAAAGCATTCTTTCTGGTTGTATCACAGCTTGGTATGGCTCCTGGTCTGCCCAAGACCACAAGAAACTACAAAAGATCATGAACGAAGCCCAGTCCATCACGCAAACCAGCCTCCCATCCATTGCCTCGGAAAAGCAGCCAGCATAATTAAGGACCCCACGCACCCCGGACATTCTCTCTTCCACCTTTTGAGAAAAAGATACAAAAATCTGAGGTCACGTACCAACCGAATCAAGAACAGCTTCTTCCCTGCTACCATCAGACTTTTGAATGGACTTATCTTGCATTAAGTTGATCTTTCTCTACACCCTAGCTATGACTATAACACTACATTCTGCACTCTCTCATTTCCTTCTCTATGAACGGTATGCTTTGTCTGCATAGCGCGCAAGAAAAAATACTTTTCACTGTATACTGATACATGTGACAATAATAAACCAAATCGATCCGGCACTTGCTGCTGTGCTGATTTTTAAAATAAATGTAATCTATTCATTTTTAATTCGATGTGAGCAACCCTAGTAAAGCCATTGCCCATGAACAAGTGATGGTGAGCCACCCATAACGGAGTGGCTAGCTTGGCCATTGCTTCAACGTCAACCACATTGCTGTGAGTCTGGAGACCCAGACCAGGAGTAAGGTGAATGAACATTGGCAAGCTAGACCATGATTCCAGTTTTTTATTCCAGATTGAATTCAAATCCCCCAAATACTGGGTGGGATTTTAAACTTGAGTCCCCTGAGCATTTAGTCAGGGCCTCTGGACTGCTGGTCCACCATCATTACCACCGTTACAACGCAGAGGTTAATCCCCTTTACCTCACTTTGTAATCTGGTAAAAGTGTTTGGGAAGGTGTTAACTGTTCTACATTAACATTTAGAGGTTCATTAATATAAAGACCTGACACTTGCTTTAGGTGAATAATTAACAGATTATTTCATTTAACCAACCAGAACTTTAACTAAACCAGTAACATTTTAATTAAAAAGGAAGTTTTCGGCTGAAATGCTGATCAAATAAACACAAGGAACATTCATTACCAAAACAGTAATAACAGAATTTTAGTCATTCTAAGAAATTGTACAACCAGGTCTGAGAGCATTCGGAAGTTTTGGACTTCTTCAGTAGGTGTCCGCTGTCTGTAAACACAGCCTGATTTGGTACTTTGCTGGTTAGACGGCGAGTTATCATAAGACCTATATGAAGCTGGCAGAGTAAAGAACTAACTGCTCCAGTTGATCTAACTGCCTTTAACTGCTTCAATTGATCTGACTCTGGCCCTCGAAATGTTCTCACTAACTGAACTAAAGTCACTGAAAACAGGCAGTTGAATTCCGATATTTATATTCCTGATAATCTACGCATTTTCCACGTCAGGATTGGTTTGATGCTGACAACAACAGGAAATTCAAATCTGATAGGTTCCCTTTAAACTCAGGTTAACAAAAATCTGCACAGCCTGTTACCAAGGCAACCCTGTCGTCTGGCTTTTGGTACAAAAATGTTTCACTCTTTGTACCCTGTGTGCCTTTTATTTAAACATTCAAGAATTGAATACAACCAGCTTTTGAAGGCTCTGACAAGAAACCAACTTTTAAAGGGACCATGCACTGTTGTTTCTCCTCTAGTATTTTACGTTCTTTACAAAACTCACTTCACAACACGGACCCACTCCCCACAAAGCTCAGGCCTCCAACTAAAATTGTAGGCTGGGTCCAAATTGCCATTCTTAAAGGGCCGACCCATTTCCTTTCTATGGTGTCCAACTCAGTTGTTCAAAACGTCGGGTTGACATTAGGGCACAGCTGGATGGCAGCGGGGACAGCCCTCATTCTAACTGATGTCCTCTGTCCAGTTTCCATTGGTAGGAGTAGAGAAGGGGCTGCATGGTGGCAGTGGTTAGCACTGCTGCCTCACAGGGACATGGGTTTGATTCTGCGTGCATTTCCTCGGGTGCTCCGGTTTCCTCCCACAGTCCGAAAGACGTGCTGGTTAGGGTGCATTGGCCGTGCTAAATTCTCCCTCAGTGTACCCGAACAGGCTCCGAAGTGTGGCGACGAGGGGATTTTCACAGTAACTTCATTGCAGTGTTATTATTTTTTATTCATTTGTGTGACATGGGCTGACTGGCCGGCCAGCATTTATTGCCGGTCCCTAGTTGGCCTTGGAGGGCAGTTGAGAGTCAACCACATTGCTGTGGCTCTGGAGACACATGTCGGGTAAGGATGGCAGATTTCCTTCCCTGAAGGACATTAGTGAACCAGATGAGATTTTTCCGACAATGGTTTCTTGGTCATCAGTAGATTCTTAATTTCAGATTTATTTATGTTTTATTGAATTCAAATTCCACCAGCTGCCGTGGCGGGATTCGAACCCGGGTCCCCAGAACATTAGCTGAGTACATATAACCTTGCCTATCTGTACTAATCTTTTTGGAGGAACATTAGCTGAGTTCCTGGATTAATAGTCCAGTGATAATACCACCAGGCCATCCCCTAAATGTAAGCCTATTTGTGACACTAATAAATAAAGTTAAACAATAAAAAAGGCGCGGCAGGCCAGGAGTTAACACTGGGCCAAATATTTAGCCATCGGCCATATCTCAAGTCAAGTTTCCTATTCTGCTGCACTCAGCACTGGCAGGAACGAGTAAAACTGATTCCTTCACTAAGTGTGCATTTTTGATGCTTGACGTGGCTGTCAGGTTGTTTAAGGATCTGAAGCTTGGCACAAAATAAATTTGCAGAATAGGAGCTGTAATTTATAACTAAATACTGATCCATTCAGACAGCACGTAACTGCACTGTAAAAAAAAAACCTATTAAACTGCACACATTAATTTGCTGCAATCCCTTACATTCATCTTGTAAACCTGAAATTATACAGAACGTTGAATGATGAGGTTCCTAATAGAAGCAGAAATATCTAGTAACTCAATAACATCTTTGAAGGATACCATGCACTTCCTAATCGGTATGTGAAAGGGGTACAGCTCCTGACACATATTGGAAGATGTATGCTACTTTCCACAAGCTACCTGTTAGATATCTGTTCAAGGCTCTTGTGTTAGAGAAAGCTTCAAATAGAGAACATTATTAGCCCTTAATGCTTTGGCCACGAGTTTATCATTAGTGTCACATGTATTATGTGTTGGATTATATTTTTCAAAGCATTCACAACACGAAAGAGTTGCAAGAGAAGCAGCAATTGTACTGTCATCTTCCTTAATCAAAGATGTTCTTTAATGAATAGAATTTAATTTCTAAAATGTTGATTTTGGTAGCAAAGTGACACTTCAGAAACGTGGCAGAATACACTGGAAACTATTCACAAGCCACTCTACTCGTGGCTGCTTGTGTGAGATGACTGGTGTACGAAATTTACTGATTATACTTCCTCACAAAGATTAGTACAGATAGGCAAGGTTATATATACTCAGCTAATGTTCTGAGGACCCAGGTTTGAATCCCGCCACGGCCGATGGTGCAATTTGAATTCAATAAAAAATATCTGGAATTAAGAATCCACTGATGACCATGAAACCATCGTCGATTATCGGAAAAACCCATCTGCTTCGCTAATGTCCTTCAGGGAAGGAAATCTGCCGTCCTTACCCGGTCTGGCCAACATGTGACTCCAGAGCCACAGCAATGTGGTTGACTCTCAACTGCCCTCGGGCAACCACGAATGGGCAATAAATGCTGGCCAACCAGCGATGCCTGTGTCCACGAGTGAATGAAAAAAAAATATGGGTTTGAATCATTAACTCTGCTTCCTCTCCCTGCAGATGCTGACAGACCTGCTGAGTTTTTCCAGGATTCTCTGCTTGTGTCAGATTCCAGCATCTGCAATATTTTTAACACCTCATCTTCCGATTGGGCATGCTACAGTCCTTTGGACCCAACACTGATTTCAAGAACTTTGGACATTAAACTTCCCCCATCCATATTAATCACCCTCCCCTTCCCTCCCCGCCCCCCCCCCCTCAACCCCATCTTGTAGTTTGTTGTCAGTTATCCCCTCCATCTTAAACCACTCCCCCCACAAAACCCTCCCACCATTTTGTAGTCTCTAGTAGTTAATTGTTTTCCAGCTCCCTGGCCTGCCCCAACACAACCCCATCCCTCTTCCACTTGGCCACCTGTCCATGGCTATTCAGTCGCTTCCACCAACACATTCTACTATCTCACCTTTTGCCACTATTAGCACTCTTTATCCTTTAATAGCACCATCTCCAAACTCTGTGACCTGGGCCTTAGCTCCTCCCTCTCCAACTGGATCTTAGACTTCCTAACCCACAGACCACAATCAGTAAGGATAGGCAACAACACCTCCTCCATGATAGTCCTCAACACCGGTGCCCCACAAGGCTATGTCCTCAGCCCCCTACTTTACTCCTTATACACCTCTGACTGCGTGGCCAAATTCCCCTCCAACTCAATTTTCAAGTTTACTGATGACACCATCATAGTGGGTCGGATCTCAAACAATGATGAGACAGAGTACAGGAAAGAGATAGAGAATCTGGTGAAGTGATAATAATCTCTCCATCAATGCCAAAAAAATGAAGGAGATAGTCATTGGCTTCAGGAAGCGTAGTGGAAGACATGCTTCTGTCTACATCAACGGGAATGAAGCATAAATGGTCGAGAGCTTCAAGTTTCTAGGTGTCCAGATCATAAACAACCTGCCCTGGTCCCTCCATGCAAATCAGCCTCCCATCCATTGACTCGGTCTACACTTCCTGCTACCTTGGAACAGCAGCCAGCATAATCAAGGACCCCATGCAACCCGGACATACTCTCTTCCACCTTCTTTCATCAGGACCGACTTCTTCCCTGCTGCTGTCAGACTTTTGAATAGACCTACCTCGCATTAAGTTGATCTTTCTCTACACCCTAGCTATGACTGTAGCACTACATTCTGCACTCTCTCCTTTCCTTCTCTATGAACGGTATGCTTTGTCTGTATAGCGCGCAAGAAACAATACTTTTCACTGCATATTAATACATGTGACAATAATAAATCAAACCAAATCACATCAAATCAATATAAATACTGTGGCTCCAAGAGCAGGTCAGAGACTGGGAATCCTGTGGCGAGTAACTCACCTCCTGACTCCCCAAAACCTGTCCACCATCTACATGGCACAAGTCAGGAGTGTGGTGGAATACTCTCCATTTGCCTGAATAAGCGCAGCTCCAACAACACTCAAGAATTTCAACACAACCAGGACAAAGCAGCCCACTCAATTGGCACCCATACACAAATATTCAATCTCTCCCCCACCAATGAATGGTAGCGGCCGTGTACACCATCTAGAAGGCGACCTTCAGGAACTCACCAATGTTCCTTCGGCAGCACCTACAACCACTACCATTTAGAAGGACAAGGGCAGCGGATACTTGAGAACACCACCACCAGGATGTTTCTATCCAAGTCACTCACCATCCTGACTTGGAAATATATCACCGTTCCTTCACTGTCGCTGTGTCAAAATCCTGGAACTCCCCCCCCTAACAGCACTGTGGGTATACCTACACCTCAGGGACTACAGCAGTTCAAGAGGCAGCTCACCACCACCTTCTCAAGGACAACTAAGGATAGACAATAAGTGCTGGCCTCGCCAGCGACGTCCACACGCTGCAAATGAATTTTTAAAATCTTACTTTAAACAACATTCGCATAACCAACACTCACAACGTCCTCTCAAGAAGCATTAGCAAGCAAGGTTCTGATCCAAACTTCATACAGCAAGATTAGAGCAGGCGCCCAAAAGCTTGGACAATGAAACAGATTTTATGGACCATCTTAAAGGATGGCAGAGAAGTCGAGAGGTTCAATGGGGGAGTTCCCAAGCTTAGGGCCAAGGCTATTGAAGACATGGCCACCGATGGTGGAGTAATTAAAATGTGGGGTGGTCAAGAGGTCAGAATGAGAAGAGCATGAGTATCTCAGAGGATTGTGAAGCTGGAGGAGATGATGTGCCGCATGATCCCATGGGTTTCCTGGCCAGCGAGTTACGTTAAAATTACCCTCCGTACATCAGTTTCACACACCGCCAATGTTACTCTTCCTTGACTTTGCTGGAGAGGAGAATTGGGGCTGGGTGCACAGGATTCAATATTTTCAGATGGAATGCTGAGATTTAAATTTGTCCCTTAGCTTTAGTGAGAGATTGCCTAAATCTATGGAATAGTTACCTGTGGGAGGGCGACAGAATCATAGGGCACAAGAGGTCTATCTTATCTTGCCCGTGCCAGCTCTTAGCAATCCCATAACCCCACATTCCCAACTTCACTCCCCCATCACATTGTAAATTAGTTGCCTTCAAGTAGTTCTTCAACTGAATTTTAAATGTTTGTGTGAAATGTTTCCACTGTTTCATCAGGTAACATGTTCTGGATACTGGCAATCCTCTTTTGTGAAGAGATTTCTCCCAATCTCCCCTTTAGCTCTTTTCTGAACTCATTTATATCTCTGACCATGGGTTGATGACCCACTTGTCAGAGAAAATAGTTTAATCATAGAATCCCTACAGTGCAGAAGGAGGCCATTCAGCCCAGCGAGTCTGCACCGACCACAATCCCACCCAGTCCCCATTCCCATAACCCCACATATTTACCCTGTTAAATTCTGACACTAGGGTCAATTTAGCATGACCAATCAACCTAACCTGAAAATCTTTGGAGTGTGGGAGGAAACCGGAGCACCCGGAGGAAACCCACACTGACATGGGGAGAA
The DNA here is from genome assembly GCF_964213995.1 of Mustelus asterias. Taxonomy (NCBI): domain Eukaryota; kingdom Metazoa; phylum Chordata; class Chondrichthyes; order Carcharhiniformes; family Triakidae; genus Mustelus; species Mustelus asterias. Next base: position 133,519,686 of record NC_135806.1, read on the forward strand.
CATGCAAACTCCACACAGGCAATGACCCGAGGCTGAAATTGAACCCGGGTCCCTAGCACTGTGGAACAGCAGTGTTAACCACTGTGCTACCGTACCACCCATGCTTATTCTCTCAAACTCCTCTCCTTACCCTTTCCGTAAGGCAGCGAACACCCCAACCTCTCCAATCTCCCACATCTTGGAGGTCGCTCATCCTGGTGAATCTCCTCTGTACCACTTTCTAAAGCCCTGATATCCTCCCTAAAGCCTGCTGGAATTACGCCCACTATTCCATCCAAGGCTACCGGAGGCTGTAGAAACAGTAATATTGATTCATTAAAAATTTGAATTAGATTTTAGAATTTGTTATCATGACTGACATGGGGAATCCCCGGTTGACCTTCCAGTAGGATTCGTAGAATAGGAGTTCCCATGGTAATAAGTAATTACCTAAACAGGTGGATCTCATATCCTGAGCCCTTTATAAAGCAGACCCCTGAGCGGGTCCATTATCCCATCACCCTGGATTAGACTTGTGTACAGATACCACAGGTTTGTGGTTTAACCTTTGCTTCAGAAAATAAAATATTATTCTTTTACAGTTGGCTTCCTAACGTTATACAGTTTTAGTTTAAACACCTTCCAAGCAATCCAATTTAATGAGACAAACAAGGACAGTAATTAAACAATTCTATTATTTAACACTTCTAGTATCAACTCAAACATAAACAGTTGCAACTCATTAACACTTTACTGAACTTTAATGCCAACTGAACATCAACTTTCAACTGAACTTTAACTCTTAAGTTCACTTAAACTACACATTAACTTGAACTAAACATCAACTGAGCTATTCAACTGAAAAAGTATACTACCATGTTTAGAAAAATCTTGGCCAATAAATATCCTCAATGTAGAATCTATCTTCTTCTTCTCTGAAGCATCCTTCAGGGTACAAGTCTTCTTGTGATCGTTGGTCTCTTCGAGTTATTGCTGCCAAACAAAGGCTCACATGTCTCTTTATCCACAATTCTCCACTCTCTTCCAGAAGATTCTCTGTCATCCAGCCAATGAATTGATCAGAAACCCAATTGCATTATTCAATTAGGCCAATCAAATGCAAGCAGAATACTGGCATTGGTCACTTCAAGCCTCATCATCTCCAGGCCTCTTAAGTGCTTGTTTACATTCCAATGCCCAGGTAAGGAACACTGGCTCCAAAGATCTGTACAGAGCTCCCCTCTACCAAGGACAAGCTGTTCAAATTTGACACCTTCTGTCCTTTGACAAATTCCAGGCCACAAGAAATCCCAGCACAGTGAAAACACAACTTTAAAGCCACTTTTGCCAATATTGTTAAATTATTGTTGCAGCTGCTCTTCCTCTGTCCGCACTGAGTTATTACAGTTATTTTTAGGATACAATATACGAGTGATTATGAAATGTGGCATGTGGTGAGTTAGTCTGTTTTGGAGAAGCAGGCAACTTCGGACTTATGATCCCAAAGATCTTCAGTGAGATTAAGCCCCACCTGGGTTTGTTGAAGGCTACTTGATAGAGATTGAATGCAGTGATTAACCAGCAGCTTAATTATTTGTTGAACCATGCTATTCCCGAGATGGTAAAACAAACCATTTTCTAATGCATTCTTTCACAGCCTGCTGGTGTCACTGTCTAGCTCAACATTTGTTGCCTATCCCTAATTGCCCTTTAGAGGGTGGTAGTGAGCTGCCTTCTTGAACCACTGATGTTCCTGAGGTGTAGGTACACCCACAGGGAGTTAGGGAGAGAGCTCCAGGATTTTGACCCAGCAACAGGTGATATATTTCCAAGTCAGGATGGTGTGTGGCTTGCAGGGGGCGTTGCAAATGGTGGTGTTCCCATGTGTCTGATGCGTTTGTCCTTTCAGGCGGTAGAAGTCACAGGTTTGGAAGGTGCTATCGAAGGAGCCTTGGTGAGTTGCTGCAGTGCATCTTGTAGATGATACACACTGCTACCACTGGGCGTGAATGATGAACTTGCTGAGTGGTTGGGGTGTGGAATGGACTGCCTGCAGTGATAATGGAGTCAGACACTTTAGGAACATTTAAGCGGTTATTGGATAGGCACATGGAGCACACCAGGATGATAGGGAGTGGGATAGCTTGATCTTGGTTTCAGATAAAGCTCGGCACAACATCGTGGGCCGAAGGGCCTGTTCTGTGCTGTACTGTTCTATGTTCTATGAATGGTCAATCAGGTTGGGCTGCTTTTAGTTGGCCAATCAAGTAGGCTGTTTTGTCTTGGATAGTGTCAAGTTTCTTAAGTGTTGTTGGAGCTGCACTCATCAAGACAAGTGGAGAGTATTCCATCACACTACAGACTTTTGCTTTGAAGTACAGTGGACAGGGTTTGGACAGTTAGTGTTAAGATCAATAATAGTATATGATGGAGGAATAATGCAGCAGAGTGTCATTTACCTTCAGCAAGTTTATTCTACACACAGCTCAGTCGAGTTACAAAAGAGAAAATGCTGGATAATCTCAAGTCTGGCAGCATCTGTAAAGAGAGAAAAATGCTGACGTTTCGCGTCCAGATGATCCTTTGTCAAAGCTAAAAGGCACAGAAAGTGGGAGATATTGATACCATAGGGTGGGGGAATGAAGGGTGAGTCATAGTCACAAAAACAAGGGAAAAGGCTGCTAATGGCAGTCCGTAGAGAGAACAGAAGGTGTGAATGGCCAAACAGCAGAGAAGCTGAAATCAGAGGGTAAACTGTGACAGGTGAAGATTGGGTGGGAAGAAGGGGGGGGAGAGAGAGAGAGAGAGAGAAGGAATAGGTTAGAGAGGTAAAGTAGAGAAAAAGGGGAAAGGGGAAGCAAAGGGGGAAAAAAGGTAAGAAATGGGGAATTAAATAGGGGGAAAAAGTGGGGGGGGGGGAGAAAAATAAAGAAAGACAATAAAGAAAGAAAAGGTAGAGAAGAGTTAAAAATTAAATGAAATGAAAACAAAGGGGCCGAGGTGGGGTAGAGCTAATCATCTGAAGCTTTTGATTTGATGTTGAGACCAAAAGGCTGTAAAATGCTCAGCCGGAAGATGAGATGCCGTTCCTCCAGTTTGTGTCATGTTTAACTCAGTAGAGTTACAAACTCCTTATGGTCTCCTCAATCCCAGCTGTTCCAGTTTATACTCTTTTGGAGATTGAGCCAATGATAATCACCTCTCTTTAACAATGCAATCGACTTAAAAATGTCATTGCCAACAGATGCAACTGTTGATGACTTGACAGTCAGGAGTGACAGAATTCCTAACCTCCGGCCTGCTCTTGGAATCACCGTTCCAATTCAGTTTCTGGTCAATGATAAAGTAGAGTTTATTTATTATTCACAAGTAAGGCTTACATTAACACTGCAACGAAGTTACTGTGAAATTCCCCTAGTCACCACAGTCTGGCACCTGTTCGGGTCAATTCACCTAACTGTGGTGACCCACTGTAACTATGTATTATATGCCTGGACACACCCATGCTGCGCCTGACCCGAGACTCCTCCCTTTCCACCTGAACGAGGTATAAAGGTAACGGTTCCTCCCCTCTGCCTCAGTCTGGGCCAGGTTAGCTACAAGGGTGTGTTCCAGTTCTTTGCGATTAAAAGCCTGTTTTATTTCACACTCGCTATAGTCCTCGTGAATTGATGGTGCATCACTAACCAACACGTCTTTCACAATGTGGGAGGAAACCGGAGCACCCGGAGGAAACCCACGCAGACATGGGGAGAACGTGCAAACTCCACACAGACAGTGACCTAAGCCGGGAATCGAACCCGGGTCCCTGGCGCTCTGAAGCAGCAGTGCGAACCATTGTGCCACCTTGCCGCCCAGTAAACGGCAAGATAGAATCATAGAATCATACAAATCCTACAGTGCAGAAGAAGGCCATTTGGCCCGTCGAGTCTGCACCGACCACAATTCCACCCAGGCCCTATCCCTGTAATGCCACATATATACCCTGCTAATCCCTCTAACCTACGCATCCTGGGACACTAAGGGACAATTTAGCATGGCAAATGCACCAAACTCGCACATCTTTGGAGTGTGGGAGGAAACCGGAACACCCGGAGGAAACCCACACAGACACGGGGAGAAAGTGCAGACTCCACACAGACAGTGGCCCGAGGTTGGAATTGAACCCGGGCCCCTGGCGCTGTGAGGGAGCAGTGCTGACCACTGTGCCAGGGAGCTGAGACATAGCGATGCCTATTGTAAAATAACAAAGGTGACCATGAATACCCGCACTCTTCAGAGAGTGAACTTTGCCGGTGGATCGGAGGATGCACATATCTGAGCATTTGCATGATCAGCATCCGGTGCCAGGAGTCACTGTTGCTGAAACAACACAAGATGCTGACAGATGGGCTGATTTGAAGATCAGGTTAGCTTCACATCATATCAGCGAATGAACTGGAGCACACGAGAGCGGCACACTGTAGCACATTAGGGTAATCGCATTTATAACTCGAGTGTAGCACATTAAACAATTTACAACCAATCTGCGGCGACTGTGATTGAGTGCCGTAACCAACTCAGGGGAATTAAGCAATTTTCCTTCCCGGTGACAGCTCCATTCAAAGCTTTGCAGGCTGAAGGCCCCTGGGATGAGTGACGTAACAACTCACCTCAGATATAAGTTGGGGCCTCAAGAGATGTCATAGATCATAGAATCATAGAAACCCTACAGTACAGAAAGAGGCCATTCGGCCCATCGAGTCTGCACCGACCACAATCCCACCCAGGCCCTACCCCCATATTCCTACACATTTTACCCGCTAATCCCTCTAATCTACGCACCCCAGGGCACTAAGGGCAATTTTAGCATGGCCAATCAACCTAACCCGCACATCTTTGGACTGTGGGAGGAAACCGGAGCACCCGGAGGAAACCCACGCAGACACGAGGAGAATGTGCAAACTCCACACAGACAGTGACCCAAGCCGGGAATCGAACCCAGGTCCCTGGAGCTGTGAAGCAGCAGTGCTAACCACTGTGCTACCGTGCCGCCCTATGTATTGGAAACTCCAAGTTGGGTGGCCAACTCTTACTCACAGGACCTCCCCCCTCCAGCTGGCACGCCCCATCCAAACATGTTACCGATCTCCAACATAATGAAAGAAATTTATACCAGGGCGGCACGGTAACACAGTGGTTAGCACTGCTGTCTCACAGCGCCAGGGACCTGGGTAATATTCCAGCCTTGGGACACTGTATGAAGTTTGCACATTCTTCCCGTGTCTGCGTGGGTTTCCTCCAGGTGCTCCGGTTCCCTCCCACACTCCAAAGATCACAGAATCATAGAATCCCTACAATGCAGAAGGAGGCCATTTGGCCCATCGAGCCAGCACTGACCACAATCCACCCAGTCCCATCCCGGTGACCCCTGATATTTACCCTGCTAATCCCCTTGACACTAGGGTTAATTTGGCCTGGCCAATTAACTTAACCTGCCCGTCTTTGGACTCTGGGAGGAAACTGGACATGCAGACAGTGACCTGAGGCCGGAATTGAAACCGGGTCCCTGGCGCTGTGAGGCAACAGTGCTAACCACTGTGCCACCATGCCGCCCCAAGTGCAGGTTAGGTGGATTGACCATGCTCAATTGCCCCTTAGTGTCAGTGGGATTAGCAGGGTAAATCTGAGGGATAATGGGGATAGGACCTCGGTGGGATTGTTGTCAGTGGTGGCTTGATGGGCCGAATGGCCTCCTAGCACTGTAGGAATTCTATGACTCCGTGTTTATGATGGGAAAGAAAAGTGCAATTTTCCTTCACACCCTTGTGAATTTTCCTCGGGAGGTTAGTGCTTAATGTCTGGAGACACCAGGGTAATCTTGGTGAGCAGTCATCCCAAGCTCCAACGCATCAGAATTTTAGATTCCCATGGCGAGAGGAAGTTTGCAAAGGGTAGCCGCGTGTTTTAAGACATTGATGATGAAGAAGATCATAGAATCATAGAAAACCTACAGCGCAGAAAGGGGCCATTTGGCCCATCGAGTCTGCACCGACCACAATCCCACCCAGGCCCTACCCCCACATCCCTACATATTTACCCGCTAATCCCTCTAACCTACGCATCTCAGGACACTAAGGGGCAATTTTTAGCGTGGCCAATCAACCTAACCCGCACATCTTTGGACTGTGGGAGGAAACCGGAGCACACGGAGGAAACCCACGCAGACACGAGGAGAATGTGCAAACTCCACACAGACAGTGACCCAAGCCGGGAATCGAACCCAGGTCCCTGGAGCTGTGAAGCAGCAGTGCTAACCACTGTGCTACCGTGCCGCCCTTGAAGTCTGCCGACATTGACGATGAAGGAGATTCTAAAGCAATATCCGTGTCATTGGGCCACAACGTGGAGATGCCGGCGTTGGACTGGGGTGGGCACAGTAAGAAGTCTCACAGCACCAGGTTAAAGTCCAACAGGTTTATGTGGAATCACGAGCTCTCGGAGCGGCGCTCTTTCATCAGGTGAGTGGAGAGCTGGGTTCACAAACACGGCATATATAGACAGAGACGCAATTGCAAGATAATGGTTGAAATGCACGTCTTGATACCAAGTTCCGCATGCATGAGGACAGCCTCAACCGGGATCTTGAGTTCATGTCACACTACATGTAACCCCCACCATTTGGCCTGGGCTTGCAAAATCCTACTAACTGTCCTGTCTTGAGACAATTCACACCTCTTTAACCTGTGATTATCCCTCTCTCCACTCACATTGTCTGTACCTTTAAATACTTGGTTACCTGGAAAGACTCGCATTCCAACCATTATCTTGCAATTGAGTCTATGTCTATATATGCCCTGTTTGTGAAACCAACTCTCCATTCACCTGATGAAGGAACCGCGCTCCGAAAGCTTGTGCTACCAAATAAACCTGTTGGACTTTAACCTGGTATTGCGAGACTTCTTACTCGTGTTACTGGGAGCGATAGCAGTCTCAGGCCACTGCTGTGATTCACTGTAACCTTTTATCCAATAACCCCTCTCCAAACTTTATGTCCGCACTCAGTCTGAATCGACAGGGCGGTGAAGAATTTCACGAATGAAATATGGCCAGAAGCATTGTACCGTTGTTGCTTCCCTCTCCCTGTTTCTTCTTTTTTTAAAATATGGAAACTTTGGTGAGTGACAGTTACAGAAATATAAGCTGGGATCTCATGTGAAAAATGTCACACTTTTAGCGGTGAGTCATTCGCTGTGAATACCTGACTCAAAGAAATAAGATCGCTCAAAGCAATATATTTACATGTACTATTACCGACTCAATAACCCGCCATTGGCTGAGATGCTTTATGCTTGAGGAGCCCTGATCGAAAACATTGAATGCAAAAACCCAGATAATCAGGCCTCTCACACGCTGAAGGAATAATCAAACGGGTAAAATGGCAGAAGTAATTTGAATTGCCTTCCTCCCCGACCATCACATCTCTTGGATTGGAAAGTAGCAGGCAATTTTTCACACTGTAAGCAGCAGGTACTAACTGTTTAGAGAAGAGAATGAAAGTCAACACACCCCACTCCAACCCACCCAAGGCAACTCCCTCCCCTCCCGACTCCCACCCCTACCCCAACCCCGCTCAGCCTCACCCAAGGCAAACTCCCTACCCCCACCCCCCACCCTCATCCAACCCCAACCCACCCCACCGCCCGCAGACTTCAACAACGTCACTGTCGCATGTTCGCTCACAGCAACGTCGGGAGAGGGAAGGATGTCAGCAATGGAGAGAGTTAACTGGAGCATTCAGGTCGTGTCAGTGTAATAAAGGACCTCACACATCCCCACCCCCCCAGACATTCTCTCTTGCACCTTCCTCCATTGGGAAAAAATTGGTAATGTACCAACCGACTCAAGAACAGTTTCTTCCCTGCTCCCTCCAGACTTTTGAATGGTGCCACTTTTGTTTTCATTCATTTGAGGGGCATGGGCATCACTTGGCTGGCCAGCATTTATTGCCCATCCCTAGTTGCCTGAGGGCAGCTGAGAATCAACCACATTGCTGTGGCTCTGGAGTCACATGTAGACCAGACCAGGTAAAGACGACAGATTTCCTCCCCTAAAGGACATTAGTGAACCAGATTGTTTTCCCGACAATCGACAATGGTTTCATGGTCATCAGCAGGTCCTTAATTCCAGATATATGTATATATTAAGTTGATCTTTCTCGACATCCTACACTATATTCAGCACAGTAAGAAGTCTCACAACACCAGGTTAATTTCCTGGTTATATCACCAGGTTATATTCTGCACCCTCTCCTTTTCTTCTCCCCTATGTACTCTATGAACGGTATGCTTTCTCTGTATAGTGCACAAGAAACAATAATTTTCACTGTATCCCAATACATGTGACAATAATAAATCAAATCAAATCAGATGTCAACAGTGTGGCTACAATCCATGCTAAGACTGGTTGGCGACCCAAAACCATTGGTCATCTCCTGACACCCCCCACAATGCCAGTCCACCACTGACAACACTCAAGTCAGTGATCACATGATGGGATGATCACCATTTAGGATGGTGATCAAGCATTTTCTTTTTTTAATTTATTCATTCACGGCGTCACTGGCTGGGCCAGCATTTATTACCCATCCCTAGTTGCCCTTGAACTGAGTGGCTTGCTAGGTCATGCCAGAAGACAGTTGAGAGTCAACCACATTGCTGTGGCTCTGGAGTCACTTGTAGGCCAGACCAGGAAAGGACGGCAGATTTCCTTCCCTACAGGACATTAGTGAACCAGATGGGATTTTCCGACAATGGTTTCATGATCATTTGTGGAATCTTAATTTCAGATTTTTAAAAATTGAATTCAAATTCCACCATCTGCCATGGTGGGATTCGAACCCGGGTCCTCAGAACATTAACTGAATATCCAGATTAATAATCTCGTGATAATACCACTTGGCCATTGCCTGTGGAATTCACATTCCACCATCTGCTTTGAATCATAGAAACCCTACAGTGCAGAAGGAGGTCATTCGGCCCATCGAGTCTGCACTGACCACAATCCCACCCAGGCCCTACCCCCACATATTTACCCGCTAATCCCTCTAACCTACGCATTTTAGGATTCTAAGGGGCAATTTTTAACCTGGCCAATCAACCTAACCCGCACATCTTTGGACTGTGGGAGGAAACCGGAGCACCCGGAGGAAACCCACGCAGACACGAGAAGAACGTGCAAACTCCACACAGACAGTGACCCGAGCCGGGAATCGAACCCGGGACCCTGCTTTGGCGGTATTCGAACCCAGTTCACCAGAAGTTTCTGGATTAATAGTCTAGCAATAATACCACTAAGCCAGCACTTTCCCGAGAGACATCTAGACACCATACCAGCAAAAACAGTTTGCTTGGTTGGCACTTGAACCATGACTTTAAACATTCACCCCCTCCACCACTAGTGCACAGTGGCCACAGCCTGCGCTCCCGACAGGTTGCAGCTCAGCAAGTCAACTCTTCCCACGCCAGTGAATTCCATGCCCTTGAAGGACACCCATTGCAAGTTCCCCTCCACCCCTTCCACATATTGTCCTGACTTGGATCTATATCACCTTCGTGATCACTGGGCCAAAATCCCTGAACTAAATATTCCTACAGCGTGTAAGAGGTTTGATCATTTGGGTTTTGCAGTCAATATTCTCGATCAGGGCTTCTCAAGCATAAAGCATCCCGGCCAACATCTTTACCGAATAGATTGCAGCAACTCAAGAAGGTCCACTGCCAATTTTGCAAGAGTGTCCAGGGATTGGTCTTGGCAGCGACATCCAAATCTCTGGACTGAATTTTTAAAATTTAAATTGGACGCAGTCTCATAAAATTATTCTGACAGTCTTTGAAAATCATCCTGAAAAAGATTCAACTTTCACGAAGAACTGAACAGGTGGAGTGGTAGCCTCTGCAGCATGTGGATCGTAATCTTTCCAGAAGGAAGTCCACCACCATCATCTCAACAGCAATAAATGGCAATTTTGCCAGAAACACCCACATTCTCAGCATGAATGAAAAAAAAATGTCTTTCTGAAAGAATTTGCATTCATATAGCATATTCTCACAACTTTTCTGCATAAACCTCGTGTTGATTAATGTATCCAATGCAAGGTACAGTAACTGCAGTAATGATATATTCAAGAGGCAGCTAGATATATTCAAGAGGTACTTGGGGTGAATGGGATCAAAGGTTATGGGGAGAAAGCAGGATTAGGCTATTGAGTTGGACGATCAGCCATGATCGTAATGAATGGAGGAGCAGGCTCGAAGAGCCAAATGGCCTCCTCCTGTTACTATCTTCTATGTAAGAAGTCTCAAGCACCAGTTTAAAGACCAACAGATTTCTTTGGAATCACGAGCTTTTGGCGCGCTGCTCCTTCGTCAGGGGAGTATCCAAATTTCCGAACAAACCTGGTGGACTTTAACCTGGTGTTGTGAGACTTCTTCCTGTGCCCACCCCAGTCCAACACCGGCATCTCCACATCAGGCAATAATGATCAAAGATACTCATCTGTTTTCTGTGATGTTGGGATGGATGGAGGAGTTTTGGTCATAATTTGGGCGGGCCGGTGGCACAGTGGTTAGCACTGCTGCCTCACAGCACCAGGCACCCGGGTTCGATTCCTCATTTGGGTCACTGTCTGTGTGGAGTTTGCACGTTCTCCCCATGTCTGCGTGGGTTTCCTCCAGGTGCTCCGGTTTCCTCCCACACTCCAAAGACGTGCGGGTTAGGTGGATTGGCCATACTAAATTGCCCCTTAGTGTCAGGGGGACTAGCTAGGGGATGGGGCCTGGGTGGGATTGTGGTTGGTGCAGACTCGATGGGCCAAATGGCCTCCTTCTGCACTGTCGGGATTCTATGATTCTATTCTATGAATTAATTGGCCATTATTCTTTGTTTCCTTTCTGCACAATATTCCTTTCTACTGACTTTTTCCTTTCAAAAATCCATGCTTAATATTCATTCCTATAGTTGTTGGGTTTTTGACATTTGTCAATTTGTTCCTTTCGTATGGATTCTATCATTTCTTCCGACTATTGACATTGAAGTGTCCGGATCTGTTCTGACTCCCATCCTGCTTCACCAGGATGTTGCCTGGTCTGGAGGGTATCAGCTATGAGAGGAGGTTGGATAAACTCGGTTTATTCTCTCTGGAATGACAGAGGTTGAGGGGCGACCTGATAGAGGTTTACAAGTTCAAAGTTTATTTAAAGCTAATTTATTTATTACTCGTAAGTAAGGCTAACATTGACACTGCAATGAAGTTAGTGTGAAATTCCCCTAGTCACCACACTTCGGCGCCTGTTCGGGTACACTGAAGAAGAATTTAGCTTGGCCAATGCACCCTAACCAGCACATCTTTGGAGATTATGAGTGGCATGGATAGAGTGGATAGTCAGACACTCTTTCCTAGTGTATAAAAGTCAACTGCTGGGGACATAGGTTTAAGGTGCGTGGGGAAAAGTTTAGAGGAGACGTGTGAGGCAGGTTTTTTACACAGAGGTTGGTGAATGTCTGGAACGCGCTGCCCGGGTAGGTGGTGGAAGCAGGTACGATAGCGGCATTGAAGGGGCAACTAGATGAATACAGAATAGGACGGGAAAGGAAGGATACGGACTCTGTAAGTGCATATAGTTTAAGTTTAGGCAGGCATCATGATTGGCGCAGGCTTGGAGGGCCGAAAGGCCTGTTCCTGTGCTGTACTGTTCTTTGATCTTTGTTAAATATTGGTACGATGTTAGCTCTCTGCCAGTTTTCTGGCACTATCAGCTTCCTCTAACAAATTATTAAAATGATCTGACTCCTTGGAAAGAGCAAGCAGTCTTCGTTTAGCAGACGGCCCCTGTACTGACTTCCTCCTCAATTCTCATCTCGCACCTTGTGCCTTACAGGCTGTGCATTATTGATCGTGCAAGCTGCTTCATAATTGGAGCCAGTTCTACTCAGGATGTTATCAATCGTTGATGCGTGACCCACCATAATGAGCCTAATTAGAAAGGGAAGGGAGAACAGTTTCGCTAACACGGGAAGCTTCAGGTTTTATTTGATCCATCCCATTGAAATGGAGCTTTGCTTGAGGAAGGGCAATAGTAATGGCAGAGTTGTTCTGTGAAGCCAGCCATCATAGCCAGGAACTTTGTGGCAGAAATACCTGTGACAGAGATTAGAGTCAAAGAGTCATAGAGGATGGAAACAGGCCCTTCGGCCCAACTTGTCCATGCTGCTCTTTTTTTAAAAACCCCTAAGCTAGTCCCAATTGCCCGCATTTGGCCCATATCCCTCTATACCCATCGTACCCATGTAACTATCTAAATGCTTTTTAAAAGATAAAATTGTACCCACCTCTACTACCACTCTGGCAGCTTCTTCCAGACACTCACCACCCTCTGTGTGAAAAGATTGCCCCTCTGGACACTTTTGTATCTCTCCCCTCTCACCTTAAACCTATGCCCTCTAGTTTTAGACTCCCCTACCTTTGGGAAAAGATATTGACTATCTACCTTGTCTATGCCCCTCATTATTTTATAGACCTCTATAAGGTCACCCCTCAGCCTCCTACGCTCCAGAGAATAAAGTCCCAGTCTATTCAGCCTCTCCTTCTAACTTAATCCATCAAGTCCCAGTAGCATCCTAGTAAATCTTTTCTGCACTCTTTCTAGTTTAATAATATCCTTTCTATAATAGGGTGACCAGAATTGCACACAGTATTCCAAGTGTGGCCTTACCAATGTCTTCTACAACTTCAACAAGACGTCCCAACTCCTGTATTCAATGTTCTGACCGATGAAACCAAGCATGCCGAATGCCTTCTTCACCACTCTGTCCACCTGTGACTCCACTTTCAAGGAGCTATGAACATGCACCCCCAGGTCTCTTTGCTCTGTAGCTCTCCACAACGCCCTACCATTAACTGAGTAAGTCCTGCCCTGGTTCAATCTACCAAAATGCATTACCTCGCATTTGTCTAAATTAAACTCCATCTGCCATTCGTCAGCCCACTGGCCCAATTGATCAAGATCCCGCTGCAATTGGAGATAACCTTCTTCACTGTCCACCATGCCACTAATCTTGGTGTCATCTGCAAACGTACTAACCATGCCTCCTATATTCTCATCCAAATCATTAATATAAATGACAAATAACAGTGGGCCCAGCACTGATCCCTGAGGCACACCGCTGGTCACAGGCCACCAGTTTGAAAAACAACTCTCTACAACCACCCTCTGGCTTCTGTCAAGAAGCCAATTTTGTATCCATTTAGATACCTCACCCTGGATCCCGTGAGATTGAACTTCATGCAACAACCTACCATGCGGTACCTTGTCAAAGGCCTTGCTAAAGTCCATGTAGACAACATCAACTGCACTGCCCTCATCTACCTTCTTGGTTACCCCTTCAAAAAACTCAATCAAATTTGTGAGACATGATTTTCCACTCACAAAGCCAAGACTGTCCCTGATCAGTCCTTGCATCTCTAAATGCCTGTAGATCCTGTCTCTCGAAATACCTTCCACCAATTTACCCACCACAGATGTGAGGCTCACTGGCCTGTAGTTCCCAGGCTTTTCCCTGCAGCTCTTTTTAAACAAAGACACAACATTTGCCACTCTCCAATCTTCAGGCACCTCACCTGTGACTATTGATGATTCAAATATCTCGGCTAGGGGACCTGCAATTTCCTCCCTAGCCTCCCACAACATCCTGGGATATACCTCATCAGGTACTGCAGATTTATCTACCTTGATGCGCTTTAAGACTTCCAGCACCTCCTTCTCTGTAATGTGTACACTCCTCAAGACATCAATATTTAATTCCCCAAGTTTCCCTAACATCCATGCTTTTCTCAACAGTAAATACTGATGAGAAATATTCATTTAGGATCTCACTCATCTCTTGTGGATCCGCACATAGATGACCTTGTTGATCCTTAAGAGGTCCTACTCTCTCCCTTGTTACTCTTTTGCCCTTTATGTATTTGTAGAAGCTCTTTGGATTCTCCTTTGCCTTATCTGCCAAAACAATTTTGTGTCCCCTTTTTGCCCTCCTGATTTCTCTCTTAACTCTACTCCTACACCCCCTATACTCTTCAAGAGATTCACTTGATCCCAGCTGCCTATTCACGTCATGTGCCTCTTTCTTCTTCTTAACCAGGGCCTCAATATCCCGAGTCATCCAGGGTTCCCGACTTCTGCCAGCCTTGCCCTTCACTCTAAGATTGTACAACATCGGTTAGCACTGCTGCTCTCACAGAGCCAGGGACTCGGGTTCAATTCCGGCCTTGGGTCACTGTCTGTGTGGAGTTTGCACATTCTACCCATGTCTGCGTGGGTTTCCTCTGGGTGCTCCGGTTTCCTCCCGCAGTCCAAAGATATGTAGGTTAGATGGATTGGCCATGCTAAATTGCCGCTTAATGTCGGGGGATTAGCAGGTTAAATATGTGGGGTTACAGGGATACGGCCTGGGTGGGATTGTTGTTGGTGTAGGCTTGATGGCTTGAAAGGCCTTCTTCTGCACGATAGGATTCTATGATTCTAGGACAGCTGGCCAATAGTTGGTTCAAAGGCTTTGAAAGCCCGTGATTCCAAGTAAACTTATTGGACTTTAACCTGGTGTTGTGAAACTTCTTACTTGGGTCTAAATGTGGTTTTAGGGTGTGACCTTGAGGAGGAAAGGGAGGTAGAGAATCATAGAATCCTCCAATGCAGAAGAAGGCCATTTGGCCCATCGAGTCTGCATTGCCCATAACTCCATGTATTTACCCTCGCTAGTCCCCCTGACACTAAGGAGCAAGTTAGAATCACCAATCTACCTAACCTGCACATCTTTGGACTGTGGGAGGAAACTGGGGCACCTGGAGGAAACCCACGCAGACACAGGGAGAATGTGCAAACTCCGCATAGACCGTGACCCAAGCCGGGAATCGAACCCGGGTCCCTGGGGCTGTGATGCAGCAGTGCTGCCCTGAAGAGGGTAGAGAGGCAGAGAGGTCGCAGGTGGGAAAACCCAGAGCTCAGGGCCCAGGACTCCAATATTCAAACAAGTGAATTCAGAGATATATCAGGGTTGTGGGGCTGGAGGAGATTACAGAGATCGGGACAGACAACAACACGGGCGCATCTGAAAACAAAGATGAGAACTTAATAATCCCACGTTCCAATCTTTTTCTTGGAGCAAGAGTGGAGTGCAACATTCAGTCTTTAGTCATGTCTGATTTGTGCCTCAAATGCGTTCATACATCTTTGGTCAATATCTTCGATGTCCTTAGCTAACGAAAATCTGTTCATTTCTGGCTAATTGCATCTCCACAGCTCAATGTCATAGAGTCATCGAGGTTTACAGCAGGGAAACAGGCCCTTCGGCCCAACTTGTTCATGTCACCCAGTTTTTCATAGAATCATCGAATCTTCAGTGCAGAAGGAGGCCATTTGGACCATCGAAATTGCACCAACAACAATTCCACCCAGGTCCCATCCCCATAACCCCACACATTTACCTTCCTAATCCCCCTAAGGGGCAATTTAGCATGGCCAATCAACCTAACCCGTACATTTTTGGACTGTGGGAGGAAACCGGAGCACCCGGAGGAAACCCACGCAGACACGGAGAGAATGTGCAAACTCCACAGTCAGTCACCCGAGGCCGGAATTGAACCCGGGTCTCTGGCATTGTAAGAATGTAAGAACATAAGAACTAGGAGCAGGAGTAGGCCATCTGGCCCCTCGAGCCTGCTCCGACATTCAATAAGATCATGGCTGATCTTTTTGTGGACTCAGCTCCACTTACCCGCCCGCTCACCATAACCCTTAATTCCTTTACTGTTCAAAAATTTATCCATCCTTGCCTTAAAAACATTCAATGAGGTAGCCTCAACTGCTTCACTGGGCAGGGAATTCCACAGATTCACAACCCTTTGGGTGAAGAATTTCCTCCTCAACTCAATCCTAAATCTGCTCTCCCTTATTTTGAGTCTATGCCCCCTAGTTCTAGTTTCACCCACCAGTGGAAACAACTTCCCTGTTTCTATCTTATCTATTCCCTTCATAATCTAATATGTTTCTATAAGATCTCCCCTCATTCTTCTGGCGAATTCCAATGCGTATAGCCCCGGTTAACTCAGTCTCTTTTCATAAGCCAACCCTCTCAACTCCGGAATTAACCTCGTGAATCTCCTCTGCACCCCCTCCAGTGCCAGTATATCCTTTCTCAAGTAAGGAGACCAAACTGTACACAGTACTCCAGGTGTGGCCTCACCAGCACTTTATACAGCTGCAACATAACCTCGCTGTTTTGAAACTCCATTCCTCTAGCAATAAAGGACAAAATTCCATTTGCCTTCTTAATTACCTGCTGCACTTGCAAACCAGCTCCTTGAGATTCCAGCACAAGGTCACCCAGGTCCCTCTGCACAGCAGCATGCTGCAATTTTTTACCATTTAAATAATTGCCCATTTTGCTGTTATTCCTACCAAAATGGATGACCTCACAAATGACCTCACATTTGTGAGGCAGCAGTGCTAACCACTGTGCCACCGTGCTGCCCCATAAGTTAAAGTTTATTTATTAGTGTCACAAGTAGGCTTACACTGCAATGAAGTTACTGTGAAAATCCCCTCGTCGCCACACACAGGCACCTGTTTAGGTTACACTGAGGAAGAACTTTGCGTGACACAGGCACCTAACCAGCACGTCTTTCGGACTGTGGGAGGAAATTGGAGTGCCCAGAGGAAACTCACACAGATGCGGGGAGAATGGGCAGATTCCGCAGACAGTGACCCAAGCCGGGAATCGAACCCGGGTCCCTGGCACTGTGAGGCAGCAGTGCTAACCATGGTGCCACCGTGCCACCCGAATGTCTGATAAGAGTAGAGGAAATTTTACAACCTATATGTCAATATATTGCTACATAACATTTCGCTCTGAAGAGAACGCTCATTTATGATGTGGGATGTGTTTTACACTGTAGCAATCCCAGGATGTTATGCTAGATGTGAGTTCATACTCTCTCCCAATACCCTTGCTGCAGACTCAATTAGCAATCAAGATTTGTCTTTGCGTTTCATCTCAATATTTGAAAAGCGTTGTCAGGTTTGGACAGGCAGTTCATCTGACATGAGATGGGTTTCTGGACAGAAGCTTCAATAGCACAGTTATTGGAATTCGCCTGCTACAGTATTCAGCTTCTGACTCACATCCACTAGCCCATGTAGTCACTTGGGAGCAGTAAGAAGTCTCACAACACCAGGTTAAAGTCCAACAAGTTTATTTGGAATCACGAGCTTTCGGAACGCTGCTCCTTCATCAGGTGAGCTTGTGATTCCAAATAAACCTGTTGGACTTTAACCTGGTGTTGTGAGACTTCTTACTGTGTTCACCCCAGTCCAACATCGGTATCTCCACATCATGATCACTTGGGAACACAGAGGTAGCTGAGGTGAAGAATGTGCGTTGCACAGCACACAAGGAAGTCAGAGGAACGGGAAGTGGAGAATTTTGTCCCAGAGCAGAGTTAACCTTGGATGAAAATCATTTCGATGATGATCACAGTGGTCCTGTGATATATAGAAAGATGCATGAGGAGGCCGTGGCATCGCGATATTGTCACTGGACTAGCAATCTAGAGATAAACACAGAAAATGCTGGAAAATCTCAGCAGATCTGACAGCATCTGTGAAGAGAGAATAGAGCCAAAGTTTTGAGTCTGGATGACCCTTCGTCAGATTAATTTAGACCCAGGGTAATGCTGGGGAACCAGGTTTGAATCCTGTCACGGCAGATAGTGGAATTTGAATTCAATAAAAATAATACCACAAGACCAAAGGTGTGCAGGTTATGCGGATTGGCCATGCTAACTTGCCCCTTAGTGTCAGGGGGACTAGCTGGGGTAAATGCATGGGGTTACGGCGATAAGGCCGGGGTGCGATAGTGGTTGCTGCGGACTCGATGGGCTGAATGGCCTCCTTCTGCACTGTATGATTCTATGATTCCATGAAGACATATGAGCAGTATAGACCATTTGGCTCTTCGAGTCTCCTCGCCCATTCAATGAAATCATAGCTGATCTAATCTGATAATCCTCAACTCCACTTTCTGGCCTAATACCATAACCCCTGAGCCCCTTCTGATTAACAGTTCGCCTCTCTCAGCCTTCAACATATTTAATGACCCAACCTTTAGAGCTTTCTGTGAAAAATCTGGAATCGAAGGTCGAATAGCGAACTTGAAATCATCTGGTTCACTCATGTTCTTTAGGGAAGGAAATCTGTTGTCCTTACCTGATTTGGCCTACATGTGACTCCAGAGCCACAGCAAAGTTGACCTTCTGAAAATTGGAAGGAAATGGGCAATTAATGCTAGCCCATTCACCAGTCTGCACATTCCATGAATGATTTAAAAACACATACATGAAAACATGTCTAAAGAACATGCTGTAGTCGACAGGTGGCAGAATATAATGTCCTTCTTTATGACAATATCAGAGGAGGCTTGTAAACAAAGCAGAGTAGCCCGGTGTTATGGTTCAGGTCAGAAACTCCAATGTGTCTTCCAGAGCCTGCCTAGATCATACGTTTTGCTTCTTGAATTTGGCTAGGATGAGCATGATATGTTTCACCTCAGGTATGATTCAAAAGACCCACAAGGGAGCTTTTACCTAACAAAATTTATTTAAGAATATAGTTCACATGTATAGTAAGAAAATTAGCAAGAACTTTTATCAATTACAAACAAGAAACAAAACAGCCACTCTAATGTGTAACCCCTTAGTGAGTATATCTAAGATGTTCCAATCAAAAGCCAAAACCTTCCGTAGACAAAACCTGTTAAGCAAGTTCAACACAGCAAAGACTAATGCTCACGTGATACTGGAAATCGAGTCCTTTGGTTGAAGTCTGCAGTCCTCTGGATTCACTCAGAACAAGTTTGAAGTCAAAACAGCTTCTTCGAACCCAGGGAGAGACTCTCTGGTCAAGCCACCAATTGCAGAATCTTTACTGCAGGAAGGTAAGACCTTTCTTTCAGATAACCAGCAGAATTTCCAAAAGAGTTGGGCGAGAAGGAAAACACTTCTTTTTAGCTTGCTGTCCCTTCTAAAAATGAAACTGTAGCTCAGAACTGAAAATGAAAGAACTTCTGTCACCTGATCTGCCAACTAGTTCCTCCGAACAATGTAGAGGTATAAAAAAATCCCAAAGTGAAAACAAACAACTCCCATCCAAGCCATTTAAGGAACAATAAAAGGGCATCTGGTAGGCCACCCGGCAACAATAATGGCATCAGCTGAGGCTATGATCATGATTTTTAAAAAGCTTTCTTAAAGGTACATTAACGTCACACTGGAATGAACAAAAGTGACAGGAATCGCTGCCTCCATCCCACATAAAGAAAGGATATGCAGGGGGGGGGGGGGGTTATCATCTCCACTGTACATCCAGGTTGATTGAGAACATGGAGAACAAAAGGAAAAGGAAGATTTGAATTTATGCGACATATTTAGGAACCTTAAGATGTCCCAAATGTTTTACAGCCAATCCTATATTTTTAATTGCTGGTACTGTTGCTAGGAAACATGAGAATCAATTTGCATGCAGGAACCTCCCACAAACTGCATTATGGCAATGACCAAATTATCTGTGTTTGTAACGTTGGTTGAGTGTTGATTGGATATGGGAATCGCCCCAGGATATGGGGCGATTCCCCTTCTCTACTTCAAAATGCTAGTTTACTTCTGCCTAAGGGGGTGGGAAAGAGGGGTGGGAAAGAGGGAGCCTGAGTTGAACGTTTCACTTGAAAGAGGGCAGCTCTGACAAAGCAGCAGTCTCGTGGAACTGCACTGGAGTGTTAGACTGGCGTTTTGTGCTCATGTCCTTGACGTAGGATGTGAATTCACAGCATTTCTGACTGGGAGGCAAAAGCATTGTGCACTCGACCACAGCTAAGGAAGCAACCTCGAATGGACTCTGAAACTTTAGCCTCTTTGTCCTCTCTTCCCAGTTTTTTTTAGTCTGTACACTGGGCTGAAATACTCATCGCTTAGTGGAAGAAAGTTATGATAAAGAAAGAGTTGAAGGTACACAGATGAAGGTAGAAAAAAATGATTAGAATTAACTGTTGGAGTAATAACGCTAACATGGGCTGGTTTGGCTGATGACTTGTTTCCATATTGCAATCTCTAAGCATTTCGATATTTGATAGAGATAGTCAGAGAAATTGCAGTGCAATTTATTTCTCAGTTCGCAGTAAGACCTAATTCCCACGGATTTTACCTTACATTCCATTGGGAGGATACCTTAGCGGTTATGTTGATGGACAGTTTTCCAGAGATAATCTGGGAGCATGCCACCTCATCCCATCATGAGAGTTGGAGAATTTAAATTCAATTAAAAATTAAATCTGGAATTCAGGGAGAGGCGATGGCCCAGTGGTATTATCACTAGACTGTTAATCCAGAAACTCAGCTAATGTTCTGGGGACCCGGGTTCGAATCCCGCCACGGCAGATGGTGGAATTTGAATTCAATAAAAAATATCTGGAATTAAGAATCTACTGATGACCGTGAAACGATTGTCGATTGCCGGAAAAACCCATCTGGTTCTCCTTCCCCTTTAGGGAAGGAAATCTGCCGTCCTTACCCGGTCTGGCCTTCATGTGGCTCCAGAGTCACAGCAATGTGGTTGTCTCTCAACTGCCCTTGGGTGACTAGGGATGGGCAATAAATGCTGGCCAGCCAGTGACGCCCATGTCCCACGAATGAATAAAAAAATAATAAAACTATGATCGGAATTGGTAACCGTAGGATTGTGGTAAAAATTCCTTCGGCTCACTACTCTGCTATGGGGACTGAAATCTGTCATTGTTGCCAGATCTTTTTCTGAAATTTAATTTTGGAATGGAATATTGTTGGCAAGGCTGGCATTTACTCCATATCTCTACTTGCTCTGGAGCAGGTAGATGTGTTCTTGCCATGGACCATTTCAGAGGGCAGTTAAGAGTGAATCACGTTGCTGTAGACCTGGAGCCACATCCAGGCCAGACTGGGTAAGGACTACAGATTCACCAAATAGAGGTGTATAAGATGTTGAGAGGCATAGATCGGGTGGACTGTCAGAGGCTTTTTCCCAGGGCGGAAATGGCTGCTACGAGAGGACACAGGTTTAGGGTGCTAGGGGGTAGGTACAGGGGAGATGTTAGGGGTAAGCTTTTCACACAGAGGGTGGTGGGCGAGTGGAATCGGCTGCCGTCAGTGGTGGTGGAGGCGAACTCAATGCGGTCTTTTAAGAGACTCCTGGATGAGTACATGGAGCGTAATAGGATGGAGGGTTATAGGTAGGTCTAGAAGGTAGGGATGTGTTCGGCACAACTTGTGAGCCGAAGGGCCTGTTTGTGCTGTAGTTTTTCTATGTTTCTATGTTTCTATTTCTCTTCTTGAAAAACGTGGCCATCCAGCTGTTTCACAATCATTATTACAGCTTGCATTTTAACCCAGATATATCCATTTAATTTAAATTCCTCCCACTGGGCTGTGATGGGATTTGAACTCATTTCCCAGGAACGGTATTCTGGGCCTCTGGATCACTACTACTACAGTAACATTTCCACCATATTACCATCACCCCATATAGAGTATTTGAATTGTGTGTGATTTTGGACCCACAGTGCGGGAGGCGATGGCCTTGTGTTATTATCACTAGACTGTTCATCCAGAAACTCAGCTCATGATCTGGGGACCCCGGTTCGAATCCCGCCACGGCAGATGGTGGAATTTGAATTCAATGAAAGAAATCTGTATTTTAAGAATCTAATGATGACCATGAAACCATTGTCGATTGTTGGAAAAACCCATCTGCTTCACTATGACCTTTGGGGGAGGAAATCTGTCGTCCTTACCTGGTCTGGCCTACATGTGACTCCAGAGCCACTGCTTGGGCAACTAGGGATGGGCAATAAATGCTGGCCAGCCAGCGATGCCCATGTCCCACAAATGAATTTTAAAAATATGCCTGACTCTTAACTACACGTAAGAAATGGTCTACCACACTGTTACACACTTCTAGTTGACATAAAGATACTAGTCACACTGACATGGATTTATGAAGCAATAATCCGAGTTCTTTATTTACAGACAAGGCAACATACAGATAGTACATCTGATCTCTACCCTGCTGCTCACCCAAGTCATGGCACTAAAACATTATATCCTGTAGAGGTAGTTACAGTTGACAGGAGTTTAAGATATGCATCCTTAAAGGTAGATAAAAATCAAAGCTAAGATAAAGTTACCAGAATCCTAGATGACCATCGGCTGACGGGTGGTGATTTAACCTGAGGATCAGTGCACCTCAGACGACGGGCAAGGTTGAGAAGGCAAGCCTTCATGAATAACCTCAGCCGGTATGGGAATTGAACCCATGATAGTGGCATACACGTTGCATCACTCATCAGCCTTCCAGCCAACTGAGTGAAATCGACTCTCAGAAAGAATGTTTCAGAACTAGGGGTCATAGTTTGAGGATATGGGGTAAACCTTTTGGGACTGAGGGGAGGAGAAATTTCGTCACCTGGAGGATGGTGAATGTTTGGAATTCACTACCACAGAAAGTAGTGAGTCCAAAGCATTGCATGATTTCAAGAAGAAATTCGATATAGCTCTTGGGGCTAAAGGGATCAAGGGATATGGGGAGGAAGGGAGGGATCAAGATATTGAATTTGATGATCAGCCATGATCAATATGAATGACGGAGCAGGCTCGAAGGGCCGAATGGCCTACTCCTGCTTCTAGTTTCTCTGTTTCTATCATATCATAACACACACACCATTCGGATGCATACAAGGCAACTTATCACCAACCTTTCAAAGGCAATTTGGCAATAATTGCTGACTTTTCCAGTGATGCCCACATCCTCAGGATGAAGTAAAAATGTACCTGAATAGGCGGCGGAGTGTGGCAACTCGGGGATTTTCACAGTAAAAGTAAAGTAAAAGTAAAGTTTATCTACTAGTGTCACAAGTAGGCTTATATTGACACTACAATGAAAATCCCCTCGTCGCCACACTCCAGCACCTATTCGGGTACACTGAGTGAGAATTTAGCACGGCCGATGCACCTAACCAGCACGTCCTTCGGATTGTGGGAGGAAATTGGAGCACCCGGAGGAAACTCACGTAGACACGGGGAGAACATGCAAACTCCGCACAGACGGTGACCCAAGCCAGGAATCATACCCGGGTCCCTAGCGCTGTGAACAGCAGTGCTAGCCACTGTGCCACCATGCTTGGTAACTTCATTGCAGTGTTAATGTAAGCCTACTTGTGACACTAATAAACAAATAAAGTGGGCTGGTGCAGGCTGATATTGCCAGAGTAAGCAGTTGTGCTGCATGGAGGCGCCCCTTTGCACATTTAGCGCTGTTTGGGATGCTGCTGCTGTCTCCTGCCCTGCTGCCCCGCGCTGGTACAGAGATCGCTGGGGCTGTGAATAATGATGCAGCCTCAGTCAGGTATCTTGCTGCGGCAGCATTTCAGGAAGAAACAGGCCAGGTCCTCTGTGCCTTGTAAAAATGAAACCAATCACTCAAAGGGCAGAATCTCGGACTGAGGCAGTATCGCCCCTCTGCATTACACTGAATTAAACATCTCAGTTTTGTAATGGTGTCTTTCTGAGGCGGAAAGCAAGCAATGAAATCTGAAGACAGTGAATTAAATATGGAGCTGTGCATTTTCACCCACACCCTCCCCAACCTCCACTTTGAAATTGAAATCATTGCTATGTGTTTTTTTATTGTTTTTGGAAGCTCTTGAATGATCTGTCATTATACCCACACTGTTCAATCCTTTTCATATTCACCCTTTTTAGTGTCTGCACTATGGGCTAACGCCAGTCAAATGAATAACCTCTGCTTTAGCTCAGAACCCCGGGGCCTCTGTTACTCCTCATGCCGTGCAGTCGGGGAGACCAGTTCCTCCCATTAAAACAGTGTGTGCTGTATCATGCAGTGATGAGCGCGGCACCTCTCCCGAGCGTCTCCGAGACGTTGCTTAAAGTTGATGCCAGCCGTAGATTTCCTTCGGGAGGCAACTTGGTGGACTTGCTATTTTTTCAATTTGAACGGTAATCAGAATTCTAGCTTCTCGCTGCTCCACTGGCTCCACATTCGTCCCATTGTGCGACCTCATTGTCTGGTGAGCTGTAGCCAACCGCAAACATGCCATCCTGATTGCAAAGGCTGACCCCCTAGACCCATCAGTCTGGCAGCTCTGGGTGGAAGGGTTTCACGTGAGGCTTCTCATTCCAGTGACATTTTCCAGTATGCTTTCTGTAAATCCTTAATGTACTCTTGTAACTGCTCTCTCTCCTGAGCAAAATGCCTCTTTGTACAACGTGAGGTGCAGTTAAAGGGAGGGAGCAAAACTGGAGAGATTACTGGCTATTATTTTACTTGAGTTAACAATCCAAAATCCTGGACTAATAATCTTTGATTTGATTTGATTTGATTTGATTTGGTTCATTATTGTCACATGTACTAACATACAGTGAAAAGTATTGTTTCTTGCACGATATATGATCTGGTAAAGGTGAGTTCAAATCCCACCAGAATGTGGCAGACTAGACCCCAACCTCAAACCAGACCCCAACCTCATTTCCTTCAGCAATTTGTTCAGCAATTCAGCGGGTGGCCCAGTGGCACAGTGGTTAGCACCACTGCCTCACAGCTCCAGGGACCCGGGTTCAATTCTGGCTTGGGTCACTGTCTGTCCGGAGTCTACACCTTCTCCCTGTGTCTGCGTGAGTTTCCTCTGACTGCTCCGGTTTCCTCCCACACTCCATGGGAGGAAATGCTACATTCTAAATTTAGAATTTAGCAGAATTCATGCTAAATTCTCCCTCAGTGTACCCGAACGGGCGCTGGAGTGTGACGATTAGGGGATTTTCACTGTAACTTCATAGCAGTGTGAATGTAAGCTTACTTGTGACACTGATAAACGAGCTTAAAACATCATTAGGGACTCTCGCAAGAACTTCCACTCCTGTCAATAATACTTTGCACTGAGATAAAAATACGTTATTTCATTTAATTTTATCTTATTTATTTATTTTTATTTTCATTTCTTCCATTGTTTCATTTTTCCACTTTTTTGCTAATCTCGCTTTCCATCTTTATTCCCCAACCATTCTCTCTCCCTTCCCTCCACCCCACTGGGGACATCAGTTACATGTCTCAGGCTGCCACCCTGCTTACTTTTGTTCTACCATTAACACATTCTGAAAGTCCCCCTGCGTTTCTGATAAACTGTGTTAAATATGTGGGCGGCACGGTGGCGCAGTGGTTAGCACTGCTGCCTCACAGTGCCAGGGACCCAGGATACTGGGTAGTAACAGTAATGATCAAGTTGCAAAGGGATGAAAGTGAACAAGGGTAAGATCGCAAAAGATGTGGAATTACATTTGCTGAATATTATAGAACACATCCAAAAAATAATGCTTGGATCTGAACATTCACATGAACAAAGAACAAAGAACAGTACAGCACAGGAACAGGCCCTTCGGTCCCCCAAGGCTGCACCGATCACGTTTACCTATCTAGACCAACTGCTTATATCCGCTTATGTCCACACAATTTAAGAGGCCTGCCTATTTTCTGACCAATTTCACCTCCATTTGTGATTGCTCCTGATCATTTTCACACTTTGAAACTCTGATTCCCGACTTGGGTCACTGTGTCTGTGTGGAGCCTGCACATTCTCCCGGTGGGTTTCCTCTGGGTGCTCCGGTTTCCTCCCACAGTCTGAAAGGTGTGCTGGTTAGGTGCACTGGCCATGCTAAATTCTCCCTCAGTGTACCCAAACAGGTGCCGGAGTGCGGCAACTAGGGGATTTTCACAGTAACTTCATTGCAGTGTTAACATAAGCCTAGTTGTGACTAATGAATAAACTTTAAATGTTCATTCTTGTTTTGTTTTATACTTTTCCAATTCAATCAAATCAAATCCAATTCAGAGTCTCAACAAGTTGAGACATTTCCGATCCGGGCTGACAAGACAGGGCGAGCGACCAAAACCACCCCGTCCTGGGCCTGATCTACATGAGCCAAGCTGATTGGAGAAGGGGGAAGTTCCTCCTCCAAGACTTGAGCTCATTTGCATCTTAGCCAAAAGGCCGAGATGCCGCTTTTAAAAATTGCTTCATATGAAACATATGAAGCTTCAGTGTAACCCAATGACCTCAACCAAGTGCAGCCGACCATACTACACTTGATCTTAGCCAAAAGGCCGAGAAGCGATTCTTGTTAATGTTTTGAAAAGTGTTTAAGCTTTCAGGGTACTTTTTAATCAGGGACTTAAAGGGGGAGGGATGCCATAGCTAGCCCCTTTAAGGAGTGTGCATCAGATGGTCATATGACCCAATCGTCCAATGGTGGGGGGGGGGGGGGGGGATCTCGGCCCAGAGTGTGGGCTTTTGTAACCAGGAAGATCCTGGAGTTTAGAATGAACATACTCATTGGGGCACTCAGTATATATACTTGAAAGATAATAAATCTGTTGTTTGTCGGCTAACTAGCAGTCGCCTATTATTGCTGCAATAACACAGGCATTTCTCTGAGTGTCTTATTATGGTTTTTGTTTTCAAGAAATTTTTCTCTTTCTTCAGCCAGACCTGTTCTGAATTCTCTCTTTCTTTGAGTGCGTTTTCATGGCGTAAGCATAGCACACATTAAAATTCGAAACCTCCCAGGATTGCAATATCCTTAAACATATTGTGCATGAATGATGGATGAAACTTTGATTCCCATGCTTCAGGAGGGAATGGAAGGGGTGAGTTCCTCGCTTTCCTGGATCCCTGATTTACAATGTTGATTTCAACTGTTTACACAAATTTTCGGTCCGAGTGTCCGATACTCAACGCTGACTGGATATTTGGGTGTAGGTAAACTTCAGCAAAATTGGATGCAAAAATGCGTGCAACTTCAAGTGCAGTTTCCTGATTACACTCCCACAATAAAGTCCAGCCGCAATTGGATACTGGGTAGTAACAGTTCTGATCAAATTGCATCGGGTTGAAAGTGAACAAGGGTAAGATCGCAAAAGATGTGGAATTACATTTGCTGAATATTATGGAACACATCCAATATTCATCCTTGGATCTGAACATTCACATGAACAAAGAACAAAGAACAGTACAGCACAGGAACAGACCCTTTGGTCCTCCAAGCCCGCACCAATCACGTTTACCTATCTAGACCAACTGCTTATATCCGCTTATGTCCACACAATTTAAGAGGCCTGCCTATTTTCTGACCAATTTCACCCCCATTTGTGATTGTTCCTGATCATTTTCACACAGTAAGGCAACTCCAACTCTTGAGACAATGCAGAGGGACAGACGCTGAGCTTAGAGAGGTCAATTTAGGATGATTCAACCATGAAACTATTCCGGGAAATAGCGAAAGCAAATGTCAAAGCAATGCTTTCAGATCCACCGGCGGGTGTACCTGGGCTAAGGTTCAGAGTTGTGAAGGGCACATTTAGAACAAGTAAGTGCCTCAGCTATTAACATTCTTGCCTCATAAATCAAATAGCTACGAGTCCAATTTGCATGAATTATGCACATCATCTCGGCAGATTACGCACCATCCTGACTTGGAAATATATCGCCGTCCCTTCACTGTCACTGGATCAAAATGCTGGAAGTCCCTCCCTAACAGCACTGTGGGTGTACCTATACCACAGGGACTGCAGCGGTTCAAGAAAGCAGTGCATTCATTCTTTTCAATGACAATAGATTTTGGCCTTGCCGGTGTTCACATCTCAAGAATTAATTTAAGAAAAGATTTCCGAGAGATGGTTACTTTGATAGTATTGATAGGCAGAGGGATCTGGGTGTACAGGTACACAGGTCATTGAAAGTGGCAATACAGGTGGAGAAGGTAGTCAAGAAGGCATACGGCATGCTTGCCTTCATCGGCCGGGGCATTGAGTTTAAAAATTGGCAAATCATGTTGCAGCTTTATAGAACCTTAGTAAGGCCACACTTGGAATATAGTGTTCAATTCTGGTCACCACACTACCAGAAGGATGTGGAGGCTTTGGAGAGGGTAAAGAAAAGATTTACCTGGATGTTGCCTGGTATGGAGGGCATTAGCTATGAGGAGAGGTTAGAAAAACTTTGTTTGTTCTCACTGGAATGACGGAGGTTGAGGGGCGACCTGATAGAAGTCTACAAGATTATGAGAAGCATGGACAGAGTGGATAGTCAGAAGCTTTTCCCCAGGGTGGAAGAGTCAATTACTAGGGGGCATAGGTTTAAAGTGCAAGGGGCAAGGTTTAAAGGAGATGGACGAGGCAAGTTTTTTACACAGAGGGTGGTGGGTGCCTGGAACTCTCTGTCGGGGGCGGTAGTGGAAGCGGATACGGTAGTGACTTTTAAGGGGCGCCTGGACAAATACATGAATAGAATGGGAATAGAGGGATATGGTTCCTGGAAGGGTAGGGGGTTTTAGTTAAGTCAGGCAGCATGGTCGGTGCAGGCTTGGAGGGCCGAAGGGCCTGTTCCTGTGCTGTAATTTATCGGGTGCTCTGGTTTCCTCCCACAATCCAAAGATGTGCGGGTTAGGTTGATTGGCCAAGCTAAAATTGCACTTAGTGTCCTGGGATGCATAGGTTAGAGGGATTAGTGGGTAAATATGTCGGGATATGGGGTAGGGCCTGGGTGGGATTGTGGTCGGTGCAGACTCGATGGGCCGAATGGCCTCTTTCTGTGCTGGAGGGTTTCTTTGTAAAAGGCTCCGAGGTTGAATTTTCTACCCTGCTTCCGAATGGCGATGTCTTCACGCCAGAACTAATGAGCACAGAGAAATTCACCCGAGGACAAGTTGCTTGTCAGCCAGCTATTAAAGCTTACCTTCATTGTTCGCTCTCGAGGCAAGTGTTTTTCACATGTCGCTTCAGTGTAAAACCCAACATCACTCTGAGTATATCAAGGAAACATGACGTGAGAATTGATTTCTTGTCAGTGGTAGGAAGGTCATTGCTTTATACCTGATGCACATGGCACAAAATCCATGTGCAACTGTACGCCATTGACAGCATCAGTCCTCAAGTGTGGATTATGCTTTTATCACTTACAAAACAATGTGGCAGAGTATGTCTCACTCTCATTTCAAAGAATAAAGAGCAAAGAACAGTACAGCACAGGAACAAGCCCTTCGGCCCTCCAAGACTGCACCATTGTCCTATCTCGACCAACTGCCTGTATCCCTCTATTCCCCGTTGATTCATGTGTCTATCCAGATAAGTCTTAAATGTCGCTAACGTATCTGCCTCAACCCCCTCACTGGGCAGTGCATTCCAGGCCCCCACCATTCTCTGTGTAAAAAAACTTCCCCCGCACATCTCCACTGAACCTTTCCCTCCCCTTACCTTGAACTTGTGCCCCCTTGTAATTGTCATTTCTGCCCTGGGAAAAAGCTTCCAACTGTTCACCCTATCTATACCTCTCATAATTTTATAAACTTCTATCTTTCCTTCACCAATTTCTTCAGCAAATCAGCAGGCAGCACGGCGGCACAGTGGCACAGTGGTTAGCACTGCTGCCTCACCAGCACCAGGGACCCGGGTTCGAATTCCGGTTTGGGTCACTGTCTGTGCTGTGTCTGCATGTTCTCCCCGTGTCTGCATGGGTTTCCTCCGGGTGTTCCGGTTTCCTCTCACAGTCCGAAAGACGTGCTGGTTAGGTGCATTAGCCGTGCTAAATTCTCCCTCAGTGCACCCGAACAGGCGCCGGAGTGTGGTGACGAGGGGATTTTCAGATTGCAAAGTGGAAGTGAGTTGCAGAGATGCTTTTATTCGGTCGACTGGATCCTTTTGATGCCTCCATTGGAGAGTGGGTACAGTATATTGAGTGGTAAGAATGTCAT
The DNA here is from genome assembly GCF_964213995.1 of Mustelus asterias. Taxonomy (NCBI): domain Eukaryota; kingdom Metazoa; phylum Chordata; class Chondrichthyes; order Carcharhiniformes; family Triakidae; genus Mustelus; species Mustelus asterias. The sequence continues at coordinate 133,549,597 of NC_135806.1, forward strand.
TTCAAAGAAAACAGAATAGAGGAGGAGGGGAAGGAGAAGGCAACCTTGTTAAGTATGTGTGGGACCCAGGTCTATAATCTAACCCACAGCCTCATGCCTGATCCAAATTTGTTTGCAGAGGCGGCACGGTAGCGCAGTGGTTAGCACTGCTGCTTCACAGCTCCAGGGTCCCGGGTTCGATTCCCGGCTCGGGTCACTGTCTGTGTGGAGTTTGCACATTCTCCTCGTGTCTGCGTGGGTTTCCTCCGGGTACTCCGGTTTCCTCCCACAGTCCAAAGATGTGCGGGTTAGGTTGATTGGCCAGGTTAAAAATTGCCCCTTAGAATCCTAAAATGTGTAGATTAGAGGGATTAGTGGGTAAATATGTGGGGGTAGGGCCTGGGTGGGATTGTGGTCGGTGCAGACTCGATGGGCCGACTGGCCTCCTTCTGCACTGTAGGGTTTCTATGATTTCTATGAAGTAGTGGATTTGGTGAAAAGGCAATTTCACCCAAAACCCTCAGTGATTCTGCAGCATTTTAAACTAAATTCCATGGGGAGCGCCCCGGGGAGACCATTACAACCTATATTACTAAGCTGAGACAAATTACAGAACGCTGTGATTTTGGAACTGTGCTGAACGACATGCTGAGAGACTGCTTAGTTTGTGGAGTAAATCCAGAGGAAGTTGTTGGCAGAGGCCCAAATTAAATTTAAAAAGGTGTTGGAGATGGCGCTAGTATTGGGCAGAACTGGGAAGGGCACCCAGGAACCTCAGAGCATGCAAAACCGTGCAGTCCAGCGGTTAGGTTGGGAAACCGGAAATTCCCGCCAAAAGTCAACAGACCTTTGCATGGTCCCTTTACCTGCTACGATTCCCATGGCGGGTGGAACAGAAAAACTCCCCCTTCAGTCTCTTCCTCCAAGATGGGAATGTGGATTGCAATTAGTTGGGACCCCAGCAATAGTCCCCGACCAGTCTACCAGTTACGTTTGCCGGCAGAGCACCAAAAGTGAAGACACCAGTTTAAGATGGAGGTCACATAACCCTGGAGTCCAATCAAGAATCAGGGTGGGCGGGTCACTCTAGTAGAGTGCAGGCTTTTGCTCCAGTTCGATCAAGGAGGCAGACTGGAAGCATTAAAGCGTTACTACTCTATGTATAGTATGTCTTTTTTTATTCATTTGTGGGACATGGGCGTCGCTGGCTGGCCAGCATTTATTGCCCATCCCTAGTTTCCCTTGTTCACAGGGCAGTTAAGAGACAACCACATTGCTGTGGCTCTGGAGTCACATGTAGGCCAGACCAGGTAAGGATGGCAGATTTCCTTCCCTAAAGGACATTAGTGAACCAGATGGGTTTTTCCAAAAATCGACAATGGTTTCAGTGTCATCAGTAGATTCCTTAGTTCCAGATTTTTTTTATTGAATTCAAATTCCACCATCTGCCATGGTGGGATTTGAATCCCCAGAACAGTAGCTGAGTTTCTGGGTTAATAGTCTCGCGATAATACCACTAGGCCATCACCACCCCATCATTTCCTCCTATGAATGTTATATAAATAAATGTTTATTGTTTCTCTCTGGAGCGGAGGAGGCTGAGGGGAGACTTAATAGAGGTTTATAAAATGATGAAGGGGATAGATAGAGTGAACGTTCAAAGACTATTTCCTCGGGTGGATGGAGCTATTACAAGGGGGCATAACTATAGGGTTCGTGGTGGGAGATACAGGAAGGATATCAGAGGTAGGTTCTTTACGCAGAGAGTGGTTGGGGTGTGGAATGGACTGCCTGCAGTGATAGTGGAGTCAGACACTTTAGGAACATTTAAGCGGTTATTGGATTGGCACATGGAGCACACCAGGATGATAGGGAGTGGGATAGCTTGATCTTGGTTTCAGATAAAGCTCGGCACAACATCGTGGGCCGAAGGGCCTGTTCTGTGCTGTACTGTTCTATGTTTCTATGTTTGTACCTAACTGGTGGAGCCAAGTTATTGCAGGTAGGCAGCTCTCTCAGGCACCTAACTCTGTGGCTGAGAACTGAAAATCCTGCCCCCAGCCTATTTACAGCCAATTATCCGTCAAATAGCTGTGTTGGGTCTGTTCCTCTCCTGGCTGGGATCCGCCCTTGACGTTTTCGCTGGGAGGAGTGAGGGGGTGGGGGAGCATTGGCTGGGGAACCCGGAGCACTGTAAAATCTAGCTCTTTGCGTCCTCCTCACAACTTGCTTGCCTTCCTATCTTTGAACCATCAGCAAATTCAGGTACAACACATTAATTTTCCAGCTGCACGCGCCCCGAAACCGGAAAATCCCACCAAAAGTCAACAGAACTTTGCATGGTCCGCCCCCCCACTCTCCCCTCCCCCCCGCCCCCCCCCCCCCCTTACCTGCTACGATTCCCATGGTGGGTGGGACAGAAAAACTCCCCCTTCAGTCTCTTCCTCCAAGATGGGACCAGTCTACCAGTTACGTTTGCCAATCTGAAAATGGGACAGTTTTTTTCACACAGAGGGTGGTGAGTGTCTGGAATGAGCTGCCAGAGGTAGTAGTAGAGGTGGGTACAATTTTGTCTTTTAAAAAGCATTTAGATGGTTACATGGGTAAGCTGGTATAGAGGGACATGGGCCAAATGCGGGCAATTGGGATTAGTTTAGTGGTTAAAACAAAATGGTGGAGTGAACAAGTTGGGCCGAATGGCCTGTTTCCATGCTGTAAACCTCCATGATTCGGTGCAGGCTTGGAGGGCCGAAGGGCCTGTTCCTGTGCTGTAATTTTCTTTGTTCTTTGACTCTTTGACCCATTTATCCCGACTCTGTTTTCTCTTACTTAGCCAATCATCTGTTCATGTCAATTACCCCAACACCATGAACTCTTATCTTGCGTGTAACCTTTTGTGTGGCATCTTATCGAATGCCTTTTGAAAATCCAAGTATGCCACATCTACTGGTTCCCCTTCATCCAATCTGCTTGTTACATCCTCGAAGAACTCTAATAAATTTGTCAAACACAATTTCCCTTTCCTTGCTTTAACTCTTTCGTGCAAGTCCTTGTTCTCAACTCATCCCTTCAGTTTATGTTGCTTGTTGAACAATGTCAGTCCCAGTTTATTTCCATTTGACTCCTCATTTCTCTGAGGGGATGATATTCCCTTCACCTTCCATTCCCCCATCTGAAAAAACAGCTTCTCCTCGTCCATCCTGGCAAATTCTATTAACATTTTAAACCACAAATATTTTTCACAAAACATTCCTTGTCATTGTAAAGTGATTTGATTTGATTTGATTTATTATTGTCACATGTATTAACATACAGTGAGAAGTATTGTTTCTTGCTCACTATACAGACAAAGCATACCGTTCATAGAGAAGGAAATGAGTGAATGCAGAATGTAGTGTTACAGTCGGTTGGTACGTGATCTCAGACTTTTGTATCATTTTCCCGACGGAAGAAAGTAAAGTAAAGTAGAAGCAAAGTTTAATTATCAGTGTCACAAGTAAGGCTTACATTAATAGTGCAAAGAAGTTACTGTGAAATTCCCCTAGTCGCCACACTCCGGCTCCTGTTCAGGTCAATGCACCTAACCAGCATGTCTTTCAGAATGTGGGAGGAAACCGGAGAACCCAAAGGAAACCCACGCAGACATGGGGAGAACATGCAGACTCCACACAGACAGTGACCCAAGCCGAGAATCGAACCCGGGTCCCTGGCGCTATGAAGCAGCAGTGCTAGCCACTGTGCCACCGTGCTGCCCACCAAGGTGAAAGAGGGAATGTCCCGGGGTGCATGGGGCGCTTAATTATGCTGGCTGCTTTGCCGTGGCAATGGGAAGTGTAGACAGAGTCAATGGATGGGAGGCTAGTTTACGCGATGGATTGGTTGTATCACAGCTTGGTATGGCTCCTGCGACCTTGGGCAGAGCAGGAGCCATACCAAGCTGTGATACAACCGGAAAGAATACTTTCTATGGTGCATCTGTACAAGTTGGTGAGAGTCGTAGCTGACATGCCAAATGAAACAGAAATGAAACAGAAGGAAAGGGCTAGGAAAATAATATTACAACATTCTGGTAAATGCAAGATCCAATGGCAAGAAAGGTTAATTTGTAATTCCTCAGTGAATCACAGGGTCTGATTGAAGGTTCATTTCAGTGCGTTGAATATATTACAAATTGAATGCTTCCCTTCCACAGGAACTGAATGTTATCCTGATTATGGTCATTCTTAAAGAGGCACTTAAAATTCATGGTTTATTGAACATTTTATTTTACTGTTGACTGATAAATGTTGAAACGCAGTGAGTTCATCCCAGTAGGCTCGTAATTATCCATAGATTAGCTGGAAACATTTAATGCATCTTGCTTAATCTTTGCACCGTGGACCTGACCGTAACGCGCATCACTGACACTCACTTCAGGGTCATCTTTAAGCGCAGTGACCTTCAAGCCACAGAATAAGAGTAAGGCGGAACTGATCTGGCTCAGGCAATGGAAAGGACAGAGAAACCCGTGGCCTAAGTACTTCCTTGATATTTTGTTTAACAAAACCAACCTTTCCCTTATCCAAGTCGTTCGCGCAACGATCTCGACTTTAATCTGTCGTGAGCACATTTAAAGTCAGTCCCTGTGGGATTGGTCTGAGACAGGTTTAGTGGTGTCATAATGTTGAAATATGTACAGGATAAGATCATACTCCAAGCTGCGTCATGGAGTTCTGAATAGAGGATAGAGAGAGACTTGCGTTTCTCCCGTCCCTTTTGTGACCTCAGCGGTGTGCTTTACAGCCAATTAAGCACTTTTCGAAATGTAGCCACTGTTTTGGAGTCGGAAGAGCTGTGGCTAATTTGCGCACAGCAGGATCCCACAAACCCCACTGTGGCAATAACCTTTGGTTATAGAGCAAAGAACAAAGAACAAAGAAAATTACAGCACAGGAACAGGCCCTTTGGCCCACCAAGCCTGCACCGACCATGCTGCCGACTGAACTAAATCCCCCTGCTCTTCTGGGGACTGTATCCCTCTATTCGCGTCCTATTCATGTATTTGCCAAGGCGCCTCTTAAAAGTCACTATTGTATCTGCTTCCACTACCTCCCCCGGCAGCGAGTTCCAGGCACCCACCACCCTCTGTGTAAAAAACTTGCCTCGTACATCTCCTTTAAACTTTGCCCCTCGCACCTTAAACTTTTGCCCCCCCCAGTAATTGACTCTTCCACCCTGGGAAAAAGCTTCTGACTATCCACTCTGTCCATGCTCCTCATAATCTTGTAGACTTCTATCAGGTCGCCCCTCAACCTCCGTCGTTCTAGTGAGAACAAACCAAGTTTCTCCAACCTCTCCTCATATCTAATGCCCTCCATACCAGGCAACATTCTGGTAAATATTTTCTGTAGCCTCTCCAAAGCCTCCACATCCTTCTGGAAGTGTGGCGACCAGAATTGAACACTATATTCCAAGTGCAGCCTAACTAAGGTTCTATAAAGCGACAACATGGCTTGCCAATTTTTAAACTCAATGTCCTGGCTGATGAAGGCAAGCATGCCGTATGCCTTCTTGACTACCTTCTCCATCTGCGTTGCTACTTTCAGTGACCTGTGTACCTGTTATGTGATGTTGGTCAAGAGACAGGGCACCAATGCCATTTTACGTGACTCACCAGTCCCGCTGTCAGGGAGCCTGACGCTGGGTGGGGGAGGTGCTTATCTTTGGTGGGACAAGAAGATCACAGAATCATAGAATCTGTATAGTGCAGAAGGAGGCCATTCAGCCTATTGAGTCTGCTTTGACCTCAATCCCACTCAGGGCCGATCCCCATAACCCCGTACATTTACCCTGCTAATCCCCTGACACAAAGGGCAATTTACCATGGCCAATCAATCTAACCTGCACATCTTTGGACTGTGGGAGGAAACCAGAGCACCCGGAGGAAACCCACGCAGACACAGGGAGAACGTGCAAACTCCACACAGACAATGACCCAAGCCGGGAATCGAACCCGGGTCCCTGGTGGTGTGAGGCAGCAGTGCTAACCACTGTGCCACCACCCCATCCCGCCAATGGGAAGGGCCGGAGAACCCCGTCTGTAAACCTTGGACAGGATACCTTTTCTTTGAACAGTGGCATGAAGTATTCTTGTAGCTGCTCGAGAAGGAAGTTGCGGCAAATCACTGGAGCATTCCGTTCCCTCAGCCCACATCACTGAAAGCAGATCTAGCCCATCAATCTTTGCTGGATCCTGTTCTGCACCAACCGCCTGTCACTGTCCCTGCATTACAGCAGTGACTAGGGCTGAGCATACCCACTCCCATTGTTTTTCCGCTGGCGTGGGGTGACGTCGATGGGAATTCCCATTGACAGCGGCAGGACCAGAGAATCCCACCGCTAGCAAACAACACGCCACCTCCCGCCAGCGGGAAACAGGGAGCTGGGAGGCCGGAGAGTCTCGCCCGACATTTCAAAAAGGCGTTTGATGGTTGTGCACTGCTCTGGCCTGATGTTGTGGAGGGCTCTATACAAAAGCAACACATTTCTTTCTCTCCTCTATGTCACATATCTGTTCATTAAAAATTGCTCCGAAAGGAAAATACTGCCAAAGTTGGGCTTCCATTCTCACATTAAAAATAATCATATATCTATATCGTTTGCCACAACTCAGCATCGCATTTCAGCCACTCCACGTTTTGATATGTATTATCTATGTGGAACCATTGACATGTGACAGCACAGAAGGAGGCCTTTCAGCCCTTCTTGTACATGCCAGCCCAAGGACACTCAGGTGCCTTTTCTAATCCCACTTTCCTGCACCTGGCCCATAGCTCTGTAGCTTACAGCACTTAAGGTGCAGATCCAGGTACTTTTAAAAAGAGTTTAGTGTCTCTGCCTCCACCACCAACTTGGGCAGCAAATTCCAGACACCCACCACCCTCTGTGTAAAAAAGCTCTTCCTCATGTTCCCTCGACACCTTCTGCCACTTATCTTGAATCTATGTCTCTGGCTCCCAAATTCTCCACCAAGGGAAACAATTTTGCCCTGTCCACTCTATCTCTTCATAATTTTATACATCTTAATCAAGTCACCCTTCAGCTTTCTTTGTTCCGAGGAAAACAACCCCAACCTATCCAAATGTGTCTCATAGCTACACTTTTCTAGCGCTGATAATATTCTTGTGCACTCTTTCCAGAGCAATTATGTCCTGTATACACACAGGTACAGTTAGGCTAGTTTCTTATACTCATATTTGGTTCAAAACAGTCACTGAAGTCAATCCACATCATAATCCTTTTACTGACAATTCTACAGATTGAAGGATGAAGGAGAGCACAGGATGAAGTCCAGCAAACAGCCTTCCTTACTAAAGGTGGAGAACATGCAGAATGAAATTGGGAAACAGCAATAGCCTTTTGCAGCTCTGTGCTCTTTCAACGCACACACATGAACATTTATTCAAACGTGCATATATACCACACGTTAGTCACACGCACATGCGTGCCCACGCATATGTATTTGATTGATTTGATTTATGTATTAGTATACAGTGAAAAGTATTGTTTCTTGCGCTCTGTACAGACAGAGCATACCATTCCTAGAGAAGGAAAGGAGAGAATGCAGAATGTAGTGTTACAGTCATAGCCAGGGTGTAGAGAAAGATCAACTTAATGCAAGGTAGGTCCATTCAAAAGTCTGTTGGCAGCAGGGAAGAAGGTATTCTTGAGTCAGTTGGTGCGTGACCTCAGACTTTTGTATCTTTTTCCCCGACGGAAGAAGGTGGAAAGAGGCAATGTCCGGGGTGCGTGGGGTCCTTGATTATGCTGGCTGCTTTTCCAAGGCAGCAGGAAGTGTAGACAGAGCCAATGGATAGGAGGCTGGTTTGAGTGATGGACTGGGCTACATTCACGACCCTTTGTAGTTTATTGTGGACTTGGGCAGAGCAGGAGCCATACCAGATACAACCAGAAAGAATGCCTTCTATGGCGCATCTATAGAAGTTGGTGAGAGTCGGAGCTGACATGCCAAATTTCCTTAGTAGATACATTAGTGAGCTTTCTTAACTATAGCGTCAGCATGGGGGGAGCAGGACAAGGTGTTGGTGATCTGGACACCGAAAAACCTGAAGCTCCCGACCCTTTCTACTTCGTCCCCATTTACAGACACACGTATAAATGCCGGGATTTGCACATGAAGTGGCATGCGCACACACATGAACATATAGCCACATGCATGCAGATACATACATATATACTCAGACATACAGTGATATGCAAACACACACCTGCACACACAAACACACATGACTATATTCACACGTATGCAGACACACACATACATATATAGCCACACATGTCGGGCGGGACTTTCCACCTCTGCTCACCCCAAAACCGGAAAATCCCGCCCGAGGTGAACGGACCTTGATATGGTCCGTGTCCTGCCCACTCTGCTTCCTATGGCAGGCAGGACAGAAAAATTCCACCCACGTTCGCATGGACACACATACATATTTAGACACTTAAATAAACATACACACACATATATTATATATTATACAGATGTAATACACGCGGTTATCAAGTTAGATTCCTGTCATGAGACCAAAACGAGATAGACAAGGACCGGAATTCTCGTGGGCCCGACCTTGCCCATGGCCAGGATTCTCCAGTCCCGCTGCAGTGAGTGGAGTTTAGGCTGTGCACCAAATTCTCCGTTCCCGCTGGCAGTGGGAGCGGGGCGTGCGAGCCCAGAGAATTCCAGCCACCATTTACTCTGTTCAAACAGCTGGGTTTAAATGAGTTAAACTCACCCCGGCCACCTCTAAGCAGTAGATATGCAGAGTAATTACCAATGTAACTCTGTGGTAAAGATTATTGTTCCTCTGCCATTCTGATCTTTCCTACAGATTATCAGAGAAAAAGCTCACAGTGCGCTCCTATAAAACACCGTGACTGATTATTGATCATGCTATTGTGAGCAATACTTTGAGAAAGGACGTTTTTCCTTGAAAACATCAGATGCTCCTTGTTTTTTTATCCTGCTGGCATTGTTCCATCTCTTATAAGATAATTAAAACACTGTGTCAGCTAAAATGGCACATTGATGTACAAACCCCGAATGCATCCTCGAAATAAGCAACTTTTAAACATTTTGTTCAGTAAACGATGCCAAAACTTTAATTTTGTGAGATTAAAAGAAATCCTACACAGGTGTATATCTGTATTTATAATTAGGATATCTCAAATCACATGCACTCATATATAAGAAGATAGATTATATGGAGTATAGATAAGAATACAGTGTGAATTATACTGTCAATGGCAGTGCCCTTAGGACTAATAACGTACAGAGGGATCTGGGCGTGCAGGTCCACAGTTCCCTAAAAGTGGCAACACAGGTGGCCAATGTGGTTAAGGAGGCATATGGCATGCTTGCCTTCATCAGCCGGGGCAGTGAGTACAAGAGTTGTGAAATCATATTGCAGCTTATGAAAGAGATTGGTTAGGCCGCATTTGAGTATTGTGTGCCGTTCTGGTCGCCACACTTCCAGAAGGACGTGAAAAGTTTGGAGAGACTGCAAAGAAGATTCACCGGGATGTTGCCTGGTCTCAAGGATGTTGACTATGAGGAGAGCTTGAATAAACTAGCATTGTTTGAACTGGAAAAACGGAGGCTAAGGGGAAACCGGATAAAGTCCTACAAAATTATGAGAGGCATAGACATGTAGGCCAGACCAGATAAGGACAGAAGATTTCCTTCACTAAAGGACATTAGTGAATCAGATGGGTTTTTCCGACAATCAATCTATAGTTCCATGGTCATTAATGGATTCATCATTCCAGATATTTTTTATTGAATTCAAATTCCACCATTTTTTTAAAAATTCACTTACAGGATGTGGGCATTGCTGGCTGGGCCAGTATTTATTACCCATCCCTAACTGCCCTCCATTTCGGAAGGCAGTTGAGAGTCAATCGCACTGTTGTGGATCTGGAGTCACATGTAGGCCAGACCAGGTAAGGACGGCAGATTTCCTTCCCTAAAGGACATTAGTGAGCCAGATGGATTTTTACAACAATCAACAATGGTTTCATGGGCATTTTAATTCCAGATTATTATTGAATTCAAATATCACCATCTGCTGTGGTGGGATTCGAACCCGGGTCCCCAGAACATTAGCTGAGTTCCTGGATTAATAGTCTAGCAATAATACCATGAGGCCATCGCCTTCCCTATATATTTGCACACACATGTGTGCATTTTACACATGTGTAAACAAGGAAGTTTTTTATAAGTTTATTTGTTAAAGTACAAAGAACAAAGAAAATTACAGCACAGGAACAGCCCCTTCGGCCCTCCAAGCTTTCAACGACCATGCTGCCCGACTGAACTAAAACCCCCTACCCTTCCAGGGACCATAGCCTTCTATTCCCATCCTATTCATGTATTTGTCCAGACGCCCCTTAAAACTCACCACTGTGGGCGGCACGGTAGCACAGTGGTTAGCACTGCTGCTTCACAGCTCCAGGGACCTGGGTTCGATTCCCGGCTTGGGTCACTGTCTGTGTGGAGTTTGCACATTCTCCTCGTGTCTGCGTGGGTTTCCTCCAGGAGCTCCAGTTTCCTTCCACAGTCCAAAGATGTGCGGGTTAAGTTGATTGGCCATGCTAAAATTGCCCCTTAGTGTCCTGAGATGCGTATGTTAGAGCGATTAGCGGGTAAATGTGTAGGGATATGGGGGTAGGGCCTGGGTGGGATTGTGGTCGGTGCAGACTCGATGGGCCAAATAGAACATAGAACATAGAACATTACAGCGCAGAACAGGCCCTTCGGCCCACGATGTTGCACCGACCAGTTAAAAAAAAAAACTGTGACCCTCCAACCTAAACCAATTTCTTTTCGTCCATGAACCTATCTACGGATCTCTTAAACGCCCCCAAACTAGGCGCATTTACTACTGATGCTGGCAGGGCATTCCAATCCCTCACCACCCTCTGGGTAAAGAACCTACCCCTGACATCGGTTCTATAACTACCCCCCCTCAATTTAAAGCCATGCCCCCTCGTGCTGGATTTCTCCATCAGAGGAAAAAGGCTATCACTATCCACCCTATCTAAACCTCTAATCATCTTATATGTTTCAATAAGATCCCCTCTTAGCCGCCGCCTTTCCAGCGAAAACAATCCCAAATCCCTCAGCCTCTCCTCATAGGATCTCCCCTCCATACCAGGCAACATCCTGGTAAACCTCCTCTGCACCCTCTCCAAAGCCTCCACATCCTTCCTGTAATGTGGGGACCAGAACTGCACACAGTACTCCAAGTGCGGCCGCACCAGAGTTGTGTACAGTTGCAACATAACGCTACGACTCCTAAATTCAATCCCCCTACCAATAAACGCCAAGACACCATATGCCTTCTTAACAACCTTATCTACTTGATTCCCAACTTTCAGGGATCTATGCACACATACACCTAGATCCCTCTGCTCCTCCACACTATTCAAAGTCCTCCCGTTAGCCCTATACTCAACACATCTGTTATTCCTACCAAAGTGAATTACCTCACACTTCTCCGCATTAAACTCCATCCGCCACCTCTCGGCCCAACTTTGCAACCTGTCTAAGTCTTCCTGCAAACTACGACACCCTTCCTCACTGTCTACCACACCACCGACTTTGGTGTCATCAGCAAATTTGCTAATCCACCCAACTATACCCTCATCCAGATCATTAATAAATATTACAAACAGCAGTGGCCCCAAAACAGATCCCTGAGGTACACCACTTGTAACCGCACTCCATGATGAATATTTACTATCAACCACCACCCTCTGTTTCCTATCCGCTAGCCAATTCCTGATCCAATTTCCTAGATCACCCCCAATCCCATACATCTGCATTTTCTGCAGAAGCCTACCATGGTGAACCTTATCAAACGCCTTACTAAAATCCATATATACCACGTCCACTGCCTTTCCCCCATCCACCTCCTTGGCCTCTTTCTGCACTGTAGGGATTCTATGATTCTATGATCTGCCTCCACGACCTCACCCGGCAGCGAGTTCCAGGCACTCACCACCCTCTGTGTAAAAAACTTGCCTCATACATCTCCTTTAAACCTTACCCCTCGCACCTTAAATCTATGCCCCCTAGTAATTGACTCTTCCATCCTGGAAAAAAAACTTCTGACTATCCACTCTGTCCATGCCCCTCATAATCTTGTAGACTTCTATCAGGTTGCCCCTCAACCTCCATCGTTCCAGTGAGAACAAACCAAGTTTCTCCAACCTCTCCTTACAGCTAAGGCAAGTGTCACAAGTAGGCTTACATTAACACTGCAATGAAGTTACTGTGAAAATCCCCTAGCCGCATTACTCCGGCGCCTGTTCAGGTACGCTGAGGGAGGGGTTAGCATGGCCAATGCACCTAACCCAAACGTCTTTGGACAGTGGGAGGAAACCGGAGCACCCGGTGGAAACCCACGCAGACATGGGGAGAATGCACAAACTCCACATAGACAGTGACCCAAGCCGGGAATCGAACCCGGGTCCCTGCCGCTGTGAGGCCAGCAGTGCTAACCACTGTGCCGCCCCTATGCATGCATAGGCTCACAGACAGGCTCATGTTGCTACCTGGGCTGCAGATTATTATAGTTGGCAATGCTGTTCTATAATGCTGCACACCTAGTTGCTCTGCTGTGGCAGAGAGTGGGACACAGAACCTCCAGCTGAAAGTAAGCAATGTTAATGCGGACCGACTCCAATTATCCCATGTAAATGGGACGTTAGGGTGTTTTATTACTGCCACTTCTTATTTCAGCCATCAGTTGCACTTTTTTCCCCCGCTGCTGCTCCTTGCGTAACCTTGACGATGTGTTCGTAATTAGTCTTCCGAGACTCTTTGGCCCGCAGCTCGCTTCAGGGTAATGACATTTGCAGTGCTCAGTACATATATTCTGCAGAGACTAATTTTTATTGCACAACTGTACTAAGCGAAGGCAGCACTTTATCTGTCTCTGTCACGCACCTGGCCCCGTATAAGCTTTCTGCTGATGCATTACTTTCCTTTGCTGGAAAAAAAATTAAATCCTAAGATTGCTCGCATCGTATCCTGAAACTATAAAAAAAGAGTTTATGCAAAACAGGTAAAAGAAATTAAGATCAAATTCCTGAATTGAGTTTTTGCATTTTTCCCATTACAAGTAGAAATTTGGATTAAACTGTGTTTATATCTCTCTATATATATATATTTGTATATATAACTATTGCAAATGCATTTTTTTGGGATATAGAATTTGCTGGCAAAGCTAATATTTGTTGCCCAGCCCTAATTGCCCTTGTGGGATAGAAACCAGAAGCAGGAGGAGGCCATTCAGCCCTAAACTGCCATTTATTTTGTTCATCAAATTCAGTATCCTGATCCCCCTTTCCTCCCATATCTTTGACCCCTTTAGCCCCAAGAGCTATATGAATTTTTTCTTGAAATAGAATGGTGATGGTGATGGACCTTCTTCTTAAACCCCTGGGGCCACACAGTGGCACAGTGGTTTGGGCGGCATGGAGGCACAGTGGTTAGCACTGCTGCGTCACGGCTCCAGGGACCCGGGTTCGATTGACGGCTTGGGTGACTGTGTGGAGTCTGCACATTCTCCCTGTGTCTGCATTGGATTCCTCCCACAGTCCGAAAGATGTGGTGATTAGGTGCATTGACCATGCTAAATTCTCCCTCAGTGTACCTGAACAGGCATCGGAGTGTGGCGACCAGGGGATTTTCACAGTAACTTCATTGCAGTGTTAACATAAGCCTACTTGTGACAATAATAAATTAACTTAACTATAACCTGGTAAAGGCAATTCCCACAAAGCTGTTAGACATTCAACTCAATAGCCTGATCCCACCTTTCCCCCATATTCTTTGATCTCCTTCGCCCCATCTCCTTCTTAAAAACATACAATGTTTTGGCCTCAACTACATCCTGTGGTAGCAAATTCCACAGGCTAACCACTCTCTGGGTGAAGACATTTCTCCTCATCTCTGTCCTAAATGATCTACCCAGTATGGCAGAACCCTTAAGTGTATTGATAGGAATGGCAGAATATTGATAGGCCGAGGGATCTGTGTGTACAGGTACACAGGTCACTGAAAGTGGCAACGCAGGTGGAGAAGGTAGTCAAGAAGGCATACGGCATGCTTGCCTTCATCAGCCGGGGCATTGAGTTTAAAAATTGGCAAGTCATGTTGCAGCTTTATAGAACCTTAGTTAAACCGTACTTGGAATATAGTGTTCAATTCTGGTCGCCACATTACCAGAAGGATGTGGAGGCTTTGGAGAGGGTACGGAAAAGATTTACCAGGATGTTGCCTGGCATGGAGGGCATTAGCTATGAGGAGAGGTTGGAGAAACTTGGTATGTTCTCACTGGAATGACGGAGGTTGAGGGGCGACCTGATAGAAGTCTACAAGATTATGAGGGGGATGGGAAGAGTGGATAGTCAGAAGCTTTTTCCCAGGGTGGAAGAGTCAATTACTAGGGGACATAGGTTTAAGGTGTGAGGGGCAAGTTTTAAAGGAGATGTACGAGGCAGATCTTTTACACAGAGGATGGTGGGTGCCTGGAACTCGCTGCCGGGGGAGGTAGTGGAAGCAGATAGGATAGTGAGTTTTAAGGGGCATCTTGACAAATACATGAATAGGATGGGAATAGAGGGATATGGTTCCTAGAAGGGTAGGGGGCTTTAATTAAGTCAGGCAGCATGGTCGGTGCAGGCTTGGAGGGCCAAAGGGCCTGTTCCTGTGCTGTAATTTTCTTTGGTTTTTTATGTTCTTTATTAGCTATCCTCCAATCCATAGGAGCTGTCCCAGAGTCTATAGAATCTTGGAAGATGACCAACAATGCATCCATTATTTCTCGGGCCACTTCCTTTACTACACTGGGATGTAGATTATCAGGCTCTGAGGATTTATTGGCCTTCAATTCCATTAATCCCTCCAACACCATTTCTCTGCTGATGCTGATTTCCTTCAGTTCCTCCTTCTCACTCAACTCTGTGTTCTTCAACATTTCTGATATGTTCTTTGTGTCCTTCTTTGTGAAGGCAAAACCAAAGTATGTATTTAGTTGGTCAGCCATTCCTTGGTTACCCATTTTAAATTCTCCTGTTTCTGACTATAATTTGTAATGTATATTAAAATTAAGTATGTAAAATATATATTTACATCATATATATGTAACTGTTAAAGGGATCTATCCCTCCAGCCAGATCTCTTTCTAAGACTAAGACAACCAACATCTTTGAGATTCCCCAACACTAACAAAGAAAGAATAGAATATTTTCTTAAAGATGAGAAGCCAGTTAACGTTGGTATGTAGTGGAATTAGAGGAAATATCCTTGCACATGAAAGTACAGCAAACAATGATTAATGGTATGTTAGCCTTTATTGTAAAAGGGGAGTATAGGTATTAAGCAGCCTTGCGATGATTATATTGGCTTTGGTATGATCAAGGAGATTGTCATCAACTTCAGGAAATATAATGGAGGACAGGCCCCTCGACATCAATGGGGACGAAGTAGAACTGGTCGAGAGCTTAAAGTTTTTAGGTGTCCAGATCACCAACAACCTGCCCTGGTCCCCCCATGCCGACATTATAATTAAGAAAGCCCATCAATGCCTCTACTTTCTCAGACGACTAAGGAAATTTGGCATGTCAGCTACGACTCTCACCAACTTTTACAGAAGCACCATAGAAAGCATTCTTTCTGGTTGTATCACAGCTTGGTCTGGCTCCTGCTCTGTCCAAGACCGCAAGAAACTACAAAAGGTGGTGAATGAAGCCCAATTCATCATGTAAACCAGCCTCCCATCCATTGACTCTGTCTACACTTCCCGCTGCCTCAGCAAAGCAGCCAGCATAATTCAGGACCCCTCGCACCCCGGACATTCTCTCTTCCACTTTCTTCCATCGGGAAAAAGATACAAAAGTCTGAGGTCACATACCAACCGACTCAAGAACAGTTTCTTGCCCTGCCATCAGACTTTTGAATGGATCTACCTGCACTAAGTTGATCTCGCTAGATCAACCTAGCTATGACTGTACCACTACATTCTGCACCCTCTCCTTTCCTTCTCTATGAACAGTATGCTTTGTCTGTATAGCAAGAAAGAAACAACATTTTTCACTGTGACAATAATAAATCAAATCAAATTCAAAATCAAATCAAACTTCCTAGTGTTATGCTGTTCATTGAATACCTCTTTGTCAAAGAGTTTAGCCATTTAGGATTGAAGTGAGGTGAAATCGCTTTCACTCAGAACCTTTGGAATTCTCCATCCCAGAGGGCTGAATAAGTTTAGTCACTGAATGTGTCCATGACAGAGCTCGTTAGACTTTTGGTTACTGAAGGCGAGGGATTTGGAAATCAGGTAAAAAAGTGGAGTTGTTAAGTCAGAGATCAGCCATGACCCTATTAAATGTGGAAGAAGGTTCGAGGGTCCATTCCCTCTGCTATAACCGTAACCGTCCCCCCTGCAAAGTACCTTGTATCAGCTTTACAATGTTGAAGGTAGTTATACGAAGGCAAGTTGTTGAAGTTTTGATTTGATTTGATTTTGATTTGATTTATTATTGTCACATATGTTGGGCTACAGTGAAAAGTATTGTTTTTTACGCGCTGTACAGACTGTACGTAGAGCAGGAAAGGAGAGGGTGCAGAATGTAGTGTGACAGTCATAGCTAGGGTGTAGAGAAAGATCAACTTAATGGGCGGTAGGTCCATTCAAAAGTCTGATGGCAGCAGGGAAGAAGCTTTGTGCTCGCCAACCGGAAACTTTCAGTTGTACATGTATAAAAAGATTGCTTTAATAGGTTAATCCAAATGACGGAAGAATGATAATGTTAATGTGAACAGTTCCGTCATCTTGGGGCTTCTCTATTTAATTATTAGACTGGCAGTTGGTTTTTGATAACAGATACACAAAGTGACACCCACACAGTGAAAAAGATAATTTGTGAGCTGCCTTTTTGGAGTATTCCATGATTCAATTTACTTTGTAATGAACACTGCAACAGTGAAAAGTATTGTTTTTTACGCGCTGTACAGACTGTACGTAGAGCAGGAAAGGAGAGGGTGCAGAATGTAGTGTGACAGTCATAGCTAGGGTGTAGAGAAAGATCAACTTAATGGGAGGTAGGTCCATTCAAAAGTCTGATGGCAGCAGGGAAGAAGCTTTGTGCTCGCCAACCGGAAACTTTCAGTTGTACATGTATAAAAAGATTGCTTTAATAGGTTAATCCAAATGACGGAAGAATGATAATAATGTGAGGGATATCTTTAAGCAGTCCCTTGGGTAACTCGTATATGTGAACAGTTCCGTCATCTTGGGGCTTCTCTATTTAATTATTAGACTGGCAGTTGGTTTTTGATAACAGATACACAAAGTGACACCCACACAGTGAAAAAGATAATTTGTGAGCTGCCTTTTTGGAGTATTCCATGATTCAATTTACTTTGTAATGAACACTGCAACAGAATTCTTCCTGCTTGTTAGTCTTCTGCATTTTCATTGAAAGGTAAAGCCTATTCCCTAATTAGAATAATTTTGTGCAGATATTAGGTCCAATTAACATTACAGTAATCCACAATTAACATAATTATAAACAAATGTGGTGTTCCCAAATCGCGTCTTAGAAAACCTTCTTCATTATTTTCAGTCATTAAAATAAAATGGCCAATTGGCTAACCATTAAAATTAAAACTGTAACTCAGCGTAATGGGGGAAAGAGTCGGTTCACTATTGCTCACAAAATCCGCCAAGATTCCCTTTAATCTCATGTTTACAATTTCACTGCAAATGGCAATTAGCCCATAAAGAACCACAGGTATCTCTCTCCGTTAGAGAGAGAGACAAATTGGTTATATTGCTCGAGAGAGACCCACTCCACAGTAAGCACAGGAGACAGGCCTCCACATCCTCCCACTGCCAGCGTGGCAATTGAACCCATGCTGTTGGCATCATTCTGCATGGCATGCAACCATGTGAACCAATCAACCATCCCCTCCAAATGCAAATGATGACAGGGCTAAAAGGGATGTTGCAGATGGTTAAATGAATTGTTTATCTGATTTGATTTATTATTGTCAAATGTATTGGGATACAGTGAAAACTATTGTTTCTTGCGCACTACACAAATCATACCATTCATAGAGTACATAAGAGAGTAGGAAAGGCCAGTGCAGAAGATAAAAACAAAAAATGCTGGGAAATCTCAGCAGGTCTGACAGTATCTGTGGGGAGAAAATAGAGCCAACGTTTCAAGTCTAGATGACCCTTCCTCTGAGCTCTGATGAACGGTCATCTAGACTCAAAACATTGGCTCTATTCTCTCCCCACAGATGCTATCAGACCTGCTGAGATTTTCCAGTATTTTCTGTATTTGTTTCATATTCCAGCATCCGCAGTATTTTGCTTTTATATAGGGTGCAGAATATAGTGTTTCAATTACAGATAAGGTGTAGAGAAAGCTAAGCTTAATATAAGGTAGTTCCATTCAAAAGTCTGACAGCAGCAGGGAAGAAGCTGTTCTTGAGTCGGTTGGTACGTGACCTTAGACTTTTGTACCTTTTTCCTGACGGAAGAAGGTGTAAGAGAGAATGTCCGGGCTGCGTGGAGTCATTGATTGTGCTGATTGCTTTTCTGAGGCAGCGGGAAGAGTAGACGGAGTCAATGGATGGGCAGTGCCAGTCATCGGTCTCATATGGTTGGCCGTTCCAGGTCAACTCCGGGTCAGGAGTCTTCGGGGTCTGAAGGATCGCCAAATCTGTCAAATATTGAAATAGAGCATTATCAGAGAGTTTAAAAGAGTTGGAGTACCATTTCGAAAGCGGAGAATGAGAGTAAAAGATTGAATTAGATGGTGTGCCGGGGGCAGCTCGCAAGATGTTGCCTCACTCCAACGCCATCTTGATAGGTATGAAAGGCAGAAAGAAATTCTTTCCTTAGTTAGTGAGCATAGAATAAAAATAGAGACTGCCTGTTCAGGGATTGTGTCAAGAAACATTTCTTCACACTAACACTGTTCTAAATCTAGAAAACTCTCCGCCAAAGCTGCCTCACAGTGCCAGGGACCCGAGTTCGAATCCCGGCTTGGGTCACTGTCTGTGCGGAGTCTGCACGTTCTCCCCGTGTCTGCGTGGGTTTCCTCCGGGTGCTCCGGTTTCCTCCCACAGTCCGAAGGACGTGCTGGTTAGGTGCATTGGCCGTGCTAAATTCTCCCTCAGTGTACCCGAACAGACGGAGGAGTGTGGCGACCACGGGATTTTCACAGTAACTTCCTTGCAGTGTTAAGGTAAGCCTACTTGTGACACGGATAAATAAACTTGAAGAAAAAAGCTGCTGAGGCCATCGGTCAACTGAAACTTTCAAACTGTGATTAATAGAAGGATTTCTGTTAGGGGGACGGAAACAAATCTGGTAAACTGAGTTTAAGATAAAGGTCAACAATGATTCAAATAAATGTTGGAACAAAATCAAAGGAGTCTATAACCAACCCTCATTCCTACATTCATAAGTAATGATGGATGATCCCTTTTTGAGTGAGAAGGTGTGGCCCATAAGACAACCCTTCTGGGCTTTGAGCTTTTGTCAAACCATTCTTTTTATGCCTATTTTGAAACAAAAACAAATTTCAACAGGTCTGGCCGTATCTGTGGAGGGAGAAACAAAGTTAATGGTCAGAGTCCATTGCCTCTGTGGCTGTGGGAGTTGGTAGGTTTGTAATGAATAATGGTAGCCAGTCTATCACCAGAAATGGAGACAGAGAGGTCAAGGAAGGGAAGAATCAGTCGAGATGGGTCATGTGAAGGTGCGAGAGGAGTGGAAATTGGAAGCAAAATCGATAGTTTTTTCCAGGCCAGACTAGAACATGAAGCATCACCATTATAGTCATCGATATAATGATGAAAGAACCATAGAATCCATAAAATCCTACAGTGCAGAAGGAGGCCATTTGGCCCATCAAGCCTGCACTGACCATGATCCCACCCAGAGCATATTCCCATAACCCCATGCATTTAGCCTAGCTAATCCCCCTGACACTTTAGCATGGCCAATCAACCTAAAGCATTGTGGGAGAGGGCATGAGTAAGACTGGGACAAGGAAGGTTCCACATATCCCACAAACTGGGGTCTATACAGGTACCCAAAACCATAACTTTAATTTACAGGAAGTGAGACAAGTTAAAAGGGAAATTGTTAAGTGACAGAACAAGTTCAGCTGGGTGGAGGAGAGTGGTGGTGGTATGGTGATTGTTTAGGCCTCTGCTAGAGGAAGAAGTGGAGATCCCTCAGCCCCTCCTGGTGAGAAATGGAGCTGCAGAGGGATTGGACATCCATAGTGAAGAGGATGTGATTAGGGTCAGGGAACTGGAAATTGTTGATGTGATGTCGGACATCTTTTATTCCTTCATGGGTTAGGGGCATTGTTGGCTGGGACAGCATTTATTGCCTATCCCTTATTCCCTTGAGTCTTGCAGAGCCATTTCAGAGGGCAATTAGAAGTCAATCACATTGTTGTGGACCTGGAGTCACATGTAGACTAGGCCAGGTAAGGTTCACAGATTTCCTTCCCTCAAGGGCATGAATTAACCAGATGGGTTTTTCTGACAATCGACTGTGGTTTCATGGTCATCATTAGACTTTTAATTCCATATTTTTATTGAATTCAAATTTCACCATCTGCCATGGTGGGATTCGAACCCAGGTCCTCAAAGTAATACCTGTGGGCTCTGGATTGGCAGTTGAGTTACAACCAGGTCAGCCTTCTCTGCTCCAAATAAAATAACCCAGTCCTGTCCAGCTCTTAGTCACAAGTAAGGCTTACATTAACACTGCAATGAAGTTACCGTGAAATTTCCCTAGTTGCCACACTCCGGTGCCTGTTCAGGTCAATGCATCTAACCAGCATGTCTTTCAGAATGTGGGAGGAAACCGGAGCACCCGGAGGAAACCCATGCAGACACGGGGAGAACATGCAGACTCCGCACAGACAGTGACCCAAGCCGGGAATCAAACCCAGGTCCATGGTGCTGTGAGGCAGCAATGCTGACCACTGTACTACCATGCCGCCCATAGAACATAGAAACTAGAAGCAGGAGTAGGCCATTCAACCCTTCGAGCCTGCTCCACCATTCATTTTGATCATGACTGATAAGCAAATTCAATATCCTGATTCCCCCCCCCTTCCTCCCATATCCCTAGATCCCTTTAGCCCCAACAGCTATATCTAATTTCATCTTCAAATCAGGCTAAGATATCATACATAGGATCAATGATACTTTAGACACAGTACTATGCGGCATTAATCATTGTACAAAGCCAATAAGAAAGTTGATCAGGAGGACATCCATTCTTCTTTGGATGTAAATTCTGGAATTTGGCTGTCCTGGAACTGAGAAGCATAATTTGGAACTTCAGTAGACACTTTCTTCTCTTGGAACTGATTCTGCATCATTCTCACTCGGTATAGTAGCATAGAAACAATCATCAGGCAACTCAGATTCAACTAAGTCTTCCGTAGAAATATTCACAACGTTTGGGACTAAAGGGAGGCGATTCTCCCAAAAAAAATTCTAAGTGCTCATTTCACGGGAACAATTGTGTAAATCACGATTGTTTTTTCAGTGGGAATTCACACTCGAATCTCCCGCACTCTGTGCACTGCAGAAGTCACAATCGTGAATATCATTCAAAACCCAGGGAAGCAGGGCCTATTTGCGCCTGAGTTTGACAGCTCTGGAGCTCTGCACATGCTCAGTGGCTCTGATCTGTCAGCCTCCTGATCGCTGGCCAGCTCAATCGTTGGCCCTGGGACCCTGCAGACCCCCCAGCCCCAGCAACCACCTCCCCGCTCCCCCCCCCCCCCCCCGCCCCCCCTGCCGGGCTGATCGCAGCCCCCACGACAATTCCCGGGACAGCCCTGACACCACCCCCCCTCCCCACTCTGTTCAGGAACGCCCCAATCTCCAGCACCCCACCCACCCCCCCCCCCAACAGTAATGATCCCCCTCACCCATCCTACCCCTGCAGACTCCCCCCAACGGAAGGCAGACCTCCCCTGGGTGTCAGAGCCCCCTCCACCCTGGCAGACCACCCTCCCACCCCCAGCCCGCCCCAATCACTGGCCTCCCTCCAACCCCAATCGACCTAAGTGCAAAGTGACAGCCGGTCTCCAGCCCCACTGAGCGCCCCCTAGGCCCGTCCCTTGCCCCCACCCCCTTGGCACTGCCTGATGCCTCCTGGGCATGGACATCTTGCTCCTTGGGCAGTGCCAGGGTGTCCATGCCCGGGGGCTCCACCACCCTGCCGCTCGACCCCCTTGAGGAGGCCCTGCCCTTCACTCCAGCGGGGTCTCCCGCCAGTTCCCCGAGAGTGGGGAGCTACTCTGCACCCCGCCGGAGTGAATTTGTACTGACGGGGTGGGAGATGCTATCGGGCTCAGAGAATTCAATCCCAGGCCTGATAATCACATTAAAAATAGACTAAAATGACTTACCTGGTGTTCCCGCGTGGTCCCGACCGTGCCGGATATCCGACGGTGGGAAACGCTCATGCGTCAGGAACGCATGTGTGAATCCCGCAAATCAGAGCATATGCACATCTCCCGACCTGACCCACCCAAAAAAAATTAGCAGGTCGGAATGGGAGAATGGTCCCTAAAAAGTCTGAAGACGGAAGGGCATGTTCGTCGGGTGGTGAAAAAGACATATGAGGCACTTGTCTTTATCAATCGAGGCATAGGTTACAAAAACAGGGAAGTCATGTTGGAGTTGTATAGAACTTTGGTGAGGCCACAGCTGGAGCACTGTGTGCAGTTCGGCACATTATAGGAATATAGAATCCCTACATTTGGCCCATCGAGCCTGCACCAACAACAATCCCACCCTGGCCCCATCGCCGTAACTCCATGAATTCACATTGCTAATCCCCCTATCACAAAGGGGCAATCAACCTAATGTGCACATCTTTCGGTCTTTGGGAGGAAACCGGAGCACCCGGAGGAAACCCACACAGACACGGGGAGAACATGCAAACTCCACACAGTCACCCGAGGTCGAAATTGAATCCTGGTCCCTGGCGCTGTGAGGCAGCAGTGCTAAACACTGTGCCAACGTGCCACCGGTTATCAGTACATGGTTCAAATACTGATTTATATACATGCATCCCTGTGTTGGGGATTTTAAGTTTTAACCCTGATGCGCTATCAATTAGGCAAAAGATGACTTGTGTGCCAATACAACTGTAGGCTTTTATTCATTACAGAACTAGGAGCATATCCCAACAGATAACCGACCCGAACTGAACAAGGGGGAGGAGACAGCCACCTTTATACTAGGTGACAAGGGGAGGAGCTGGCAGGGGATGTATCCAGGCATGACAAACACACAACGGTGGTCCAGGCAGGACAAAGGCGCAACTGAAGTCCACCACAAACCCGAGCAAAAAGTCATTTAAAACATTGCAGTTCCAGTTGTTCAGATGGAGTTTTTCCATCGAACATCAACTTTCAGAATCAGAATCATGTTGATCGTGCAAATGTGAATCTATTTTCTCTTTCAGGTAGTGTCTGACCCATTGTCCTTCTTCAACATTATTTTTCTTGAAGATGGCCACCATTATCATGATCCCCGCTGATGTAATGTGCAAGTGTGTTCCAGCCTGAACGCTCATGATGTGGAGATGCCAGTGTTGGACTGGGGGTGGGCACAGTAAGAAGTCTCACAACACCAGGTTAAAGTCCAACAGGTTTATTTGGTAGCACGGGCTCACCTGATGAAGGAGCGGCGCTCCAAAAGCTCCTGATTCTAAATAAACCTGTTGGACTTTTAACCTGGTGTTGTGAGACTTCTTACTGTGCCTACCCCAGCCCAACGCCGGCATTTCCACATCATGGCTACCACCGACACCGCAAACCGTCGGCTCAGATTGGAGAGGATCTCCAAGAAGATCATGCATATCGACACAGACATCAAGTTTCTACAAAGACTCACCTGATGAAGGAGCAGTGCTCCAAAAGTTCATGATTCCAAATAAACCTGTTGGACTTTAACCTGATATTGTGAGACTTCTTACTGAACCTGAACATTGGTTTCCCATGGTGTACCGATTTGTTTTGGATATTAGAACATAGAACATAAAACATTACAGCAGTACAGGCCCTTCGGCCCTCGATGTTGCGCCGACCAGTGAAACCAATCTAAAGCCCATCTAACCTACACTATTCCAATATCATCCATATGTTTATCCAATGACCATTTAAATGCCCTTAATGTTGGCAAGTCCACTACTGCTGGAGGCAGGGCATTCCACACCCTTACCACTCTCTGAGTGAAGAACCTACCTCTGACATCTGTCCTATATCTATCACCCCTCAATCTGTTGCCTGTATCTAAACTAATTCCAAATTTGTTCAATCACTCAACTTCCCAGGGTTGAGAGGGTTGGCTTATGAGGAGAGACTGAATAGAGTGGGGCTATACTCATTGGAATTCAGAAGAATGAGGGGAGATTTTATGGAAACATATAAGATTATGAAAGGAATAGATAAGATAGAAGCAGGGAAGTTGTTTCCACTGGCAGGTGAAACTGGAACTAGGGGGCATGGCCTCAAAATAAGGGGGAGCAGATTTAGGACTGAGTTGAGGAGGAACTTCTTCACCCAAAGGGTTGTGAATCTGTGGAATTCCCTGCCCAGTGAAGCAGTTGAGGCTACCTCATTAAATGTTTTTAAGGCAAGGAGAGATACATTTTTGAACAGTAAAGGAATTAATAGTGAGCGGGCGGGTAAGTGGAGCTGAGTCCATGAAAAGATCAGCCATGATCTTATCAAATAGCGAAGCAGGCTCGAGGGGCCAGATGGCCTACTCCTGCTCCCAGTTTTTATGTTTAGACGTCCACTTGCTGATCTCCAGTTTTCCATATGACAACACCTTGATTTTAAACTCCTCACTCTTGCTTTCAAACCTTTCCATGGTCTCATACCTTGTCATCTCCATGATCTCCTCCAGCCCAACATTCCACGTATTCCTGCAAGTCTGGTCTTGTGCACATCCTCAATTTTGGAAATCACACCACCATTAGTGGCCGTGCTTTCTGCTGTCCTGGCCCCGAAGCTCTGCATTCACTTCCATCTCTCTCCTCTTGAAGGTGCTCCGAAAAATTTACCTTTGATTTGGTTTATTATTGTCACATGTATTAACATACAGTGAAAAGTATTGTTTCTTGCACGCTATACAGCCAAAGCATACTGTTCATAGAGAAGGAAACGAGAGAGTGCAAAATGTAGTCTTATAGCTGGGTCATAGCTAGGGTGTCGAGAAAGATCAACTTAATGCAAGGTAGGTCCATTCAAAAGTCTGACAGCAGCAGGGAAGAAGCTGTTCTTGATTTGGTTGGAACGTGACCTCAGACTTTTGTATCTTTTTCCCAACGGAAGAAGGTGGAAGAAAGAATGTCCGTGGTGCGTGGGGTCTTTAATTATGCTGGTTGCTTTGCCAAGGCAGCGGGAAGTATAGACAGATTCAATGGATGAGAGGCTGTTTGTGTGATGGATTGGGCTACATTCACGACCTTTTGTAGTTCCTTGTGGTCTTGGGCAGAGCAGGAGCCATACCAAGCTGTGATACAACCAGAAACATCTGATCAAGTTTACGTTCATCTTTTCTGATTTTCCTTCTACGGCTATGTGTAAAAAGAGGCAAAAATGTTTTTTATTGATATTGCTCTGGTTAAGCATCTTACTTTGGAAGGAGTAACAGGATTACAGAGTACTGGGCTAATGATAAGATACTTGGTAGTGTGGATGAACAGAGGGATCTCGGTGTCCATGTGCATAGATCCCTGAAAGTTGGCACCCAGGTTGATAGGGTTGTTAAGAAGGCGTACAGTGTGTTAGCTTTTATTGGTAGAGGGATTGTGTTTCGGAGCCAGGAGGTCATGCTGCAACTGTACAAATCTCTGGAGCAGCCGCACTTGGAGTATTGCGTACAGTTCTGGTTGCCGGATTATAGGAAGGATGTGGAAGCATTGGAAAGGGTGCAGAGGAGATTTACCAGGATATTGCCTGGTACAGTGGGAAGGTCTTATGAGGAAAGGCTGAGGGACTTGAGGTTGTTTTCGTTAGAGAGAAGAAGGTTAAGAGGTGACTTAATAGAGGCGTACAAGATGATCAGAGGATTAGACAGGGTGGATAGTGAGAGCCTTTTTCCTCGGATGGTGATAGCTAGCACGAGGGGACATAGCTTTAAATTGAGGGGTGATAGATATAGGACAGATGTCAGAGGTAGGTTCTTCACTCACAGAGTAGTAAGGACATGGAATGCCCTGCCTGCAGCAGTAGTGGACTCGCCAACATTAAGGGCATTTAAATGCTCATTGGATAAACATATGGTTGATATTGGAATAGTGTAGGTTAGATGGGCTTTAGATTGGTTTCACTGGTCGGCGCAACATCGAGGGCCGAAGGGCCTGTACTGCGCTGTAATGTTCTATGTTCTAATGCACTATGTAGAAAAGTAATTGTTATTAAAATGTATAAGTTTTACAGCACAAAGAAAACGTGAATTTTTAGGTACAATTGAGCATTAAATATTTCATGTAGTATTTATGTTGCCTTAATTGGGAAAAAAAGCAGTAAAATCCTGATGAGTTGAATCTCAGGAGATGTGCCCATAAATTCATGTTAAACAAGAGCTCTGTGATAGCTGAGACAACACCATTCCCACACGAATGCGTCTCTATGTAACCCGATATCATAGAATCATAGAATCCCTACAGTACAGAAGGAGGCCATTCAGCCCATCGAGCTTGCACCGACAACAATCCCACCCTATCCCCATAACCCCACATATTTACCTTGCTTTCCCCCTGAAACGAGGGTCAATTTAGCATGGCCAGTCAGCCTAACCCACACATCTTGGGACAGTGGGAGGAAACCGGAGCACCCGGAGAAAACCCACACAGACATGGGGAGAATGTGCAAACCCCACACAGACAGTGACCCAAGCCGGGAATTGAACCCGGGTCCCTGGCACTGTGAGGCAGCAGTGCTAAACACTGTGCCACCATGCCAACAAATGCAGTCGATGTCAAAAACAACAGATTCATATGCCAGATAAAAACAATAAAGCACTAAATGTATGAAAAAGTCTTTATTTGATTTGTTCACACCTTGTAAAAGGCCAAAGCTTTGCATTGAAAAAAACATCAAGGGTTTGCCCTGGAAAAAACTCCCTAATCTTTTTCTGCTCAGTATGCTGCCTCGTGCAGGTGTGTCCACAATGTCATCAATGCAGTCAAACGTGCTTGCTGTGTTTTCGTGCTACAGTTCAAAATCCTGGAACATCTCTACGGTAGTGACTTTTCAGGGGCGTCTTGACAAGTACATGAATAGGATGGGAATAGAGGGATATGGTCCCCGGAAGGGTAGGGGATTTTAGTTCAGTCAGGCAGCATGGTTGGTGCAGGCTTGGAGGACAGAAGGGCCTGTTCCTGTGCTGTAATTTTCTTTGTCCCTTGTTCCTTGGAGTTTTTGGGATCATCCGCATCCTTGGCTGAAGAACATACTGCATCTGCGATGACATCGCCGGTCAGTTCAGTCCTGCAGCAAACCGCATCATCTATCGCCACGCAGGTTTCCATGGTTGTCTCTGCTGGAATTTCCATGCCGATCTGCCACGGGTGAGTGAAAGGTTCCTGGCCATCGGGTTGTTCGGCCTCACTCTGCTCCACCTCATTGACATGCTGTGCAGTTGTAACCTGTTTGAACCCAGCATGGCAGAGGCTGTTAGTAAATGGTGCTTCTGTCACCTTCTTCCATGCCTTCCTCATCATGAACATGGTCTCTAGTAGAATCATAGAACCATAATAATCAGCAGTGCAGGAGGAGGCCATTTGGCCCATCGAGCCTGCGCTGACAACAATCCGGGACGACAGGGTGGCATAGTGGTTAGCACTGCTGCCTCACAGTCATGATGTGGAGATGCCGGCGTTGGACTGGGGTAAACACAGTAAGAAGTTTAACAACACCAGGTTAAAGTCCAACAGGTTTATTTGGTAGCAAAAGCCACACAAGCTTTCGAGGCTCTGAGCCCCTTCTTCAGGTGAGTGGGAATTCTGTTCCTCACAGTGCCAGGGAGTTCGATTCCCGGCCTGGGTCACTGCCTGTGTGGGCTTTGCACATTCTCCCCATGCTGGCGTGGGTTTCCTCTGGGTGCTCCGGTTTCCTCCCACAGTCCAAAAATGTGTGGGTTAGGTGCATTGGCCATGCTAAATTGCTCTTTAATATCCCAGGGTGTGTAGGTGAGAGGGATTAGTGGGGTAAATGTGTGGGGTTGTGGGGATAGGGCCTGGGTGGGATTGTGGTTGTGCAGACTTGATGGGCCGAATGGCCTCTTTCTGCATTGTAGGAATTCTATGAACCTCCTTTAATTGTCTATAATCCCACCCAGGACCTGTCCAATCCATGTAACCACACATATTTACCCTCCCAATTGCCCTGGCATTAAAGGGCAATTTATCATGGCCAATCAACCTAACCCGCACATCTTTGGATTTGATTTGATTTACTATTGTCACATGTACAGTGAAAAGTATTGTTTCTTGCACGCGATACAGGCAAAGCATACCATTCATAGAGAAGGAAAGGAGAGAGTGCAGAATGTAGTGTTACAGTCATAGCTAGGGTGTAGAGAAAGACCAACTTAATATGAGGGGGGTCCATTCAAGTCTGACAGCAGCAGGGAAGGAGCTGTTCTTGAGTCGGTTGGTACGTGACCTCAGACTTTTGTATCTTTTTCCCAACAGAAGAAGGTGGGAAGAGAGAATGTCCGGGGTGCGTGGGGTCCTTAATTATGCTGGCTGTTTCGTGTGGGAGGAAACCGGAACACCTGGAGGAAACCCACGCAGACACGGGGAGAATGTGCAAACTCCACACAGACAGTCACCCGAGGCCTGAACTCAACGCAGGTCCCTGGTGCTGTGAAGCAGCAGTGCTAACCACTGTGCCACCGTGCCACCCGTACAGCAGGATTGTACTCCTGCTTTTTACTGATGGCCTCGATAACCCGAGAGAACAGCTGCCTTCAGTAGTGGGCTTTCAGGCTCCTACTCACCCCCTAATCCATTGGCTGAAACATGGCCGAGGCGTTGGGAGATAAAACCATTAGCTTGAGGCCAGCGATGTGAGGCCAGCGATCAGGGCAGCAGTCCATGAAGATGATCATTTTCCCTTCCTTTCACTGATATGTTTTGTCCACTTGTCTGATCCAGGCCTCAAGGCAGTTTAGTTGGCCTCGTACTGTATGGGTCGTGTCTTGATATTCACAACACATCTTAGCTTCTTGGGCTTTCCTATCACAAGAAGGGGCAGCTTTTCAGTGCCATCCATGTTGGCACAAACCACAGCAGTTTCTGACTCTGTTTTCCGCCATTACAGAATTCATCTTTAAACAAAAGGTGGTCTGGCAAAAGACAGTGAAACAGTCCGGCTTCATGCACATGAAAAATGTCTCTTGACAAATACTCATTGCAAACACGGGTGAGACCGTTTTGGGGCCAATCTGCCATTGCTGTTGTAATCGCCGCACCCTTACCGCTTACTACGTGAAAGACTGCACTGTGTCTGGTCTTGAATCGGTCCAGCGATCTGTGACTGCAGGTGAACTCTACGTGGCCCAACTTCTTTGCCAGGGCAACTCCCCTTTCCTGCAGGATTGGTCGGGAGATGGGAATGTTCTCTGCTCAGGCTGCCTTTGAACCAGGTTAACAGAGCTTCTTCAATGTCAGGATAGGCAGCCGCCCTCATCCTCTTCCTCGCTGGAGAGAATGCCTGCTTGATGAACTGTTCCAAGGTGTTTGCCTTGTGTTTCATAGTGGTGGAGAATCTTGATGGCGGAATCTCCCACTCCTTCGCGATATCACCTTTCCGCTTTGCTCCACAGTTTTTCACTTGCTGCATCGACCTCACCTTCTCTCCAATCAACAACACTTTTAGCTTTCCCACAGGTTTAGCCATACTTGCAGATTTTGCCTGCCCTTTTCACACAGAAACTGCAACAGCAAATGATGGCTTGCCCATGATTTTGTGCTCATTTTGTCTTCCTCTATTCAGAGTGGGCAGCGCAGTCATGAGATCATAGAATCACTACAGTGAAGAAGGAGGCCATTCAGCCCATCGAGTCTGCACCGACCACAATCCCACCCAGGCCCTGTAACCCCACATATTTACCCTGCTAATTCCCCTGACACTAGGGTCAATTTAGCATGGTCAATCAACCATCTGTGGGAGGAAGCCGGAGCACCCGGAGGAAACCCACGCAGACACGGGGAAAATGTGCAAACTCCACACAGTGACCCAAAGCTGGAATTGAACCCGGGTCCCTGGCAATGTGAGGCAGCAGTGTTAACCACTGTGCCACCATGCTGCACAGTGCCACCCTGGGTTTGATAAGTTCAGCAAATCCAGAGTTATCGGCACAGAATCCCAGCTTATCACTCAATGGGATTTGCTATCCTTGTGTAGACAGAGTGAATGGATGGGAGGCTGGCTTGCATGATGGATTGGGCTTTGTTCACGACCCTTTGTAGTCTTGGGCAGAATATCCAGGCTGCGTGGGGTCCTTAATTATGCTGGCTGCTTTGCTGAGGCAGCGGGAAGTGTAGACAGATTCAATGGATGGGAGGCTGGTTTGCGTGATGGATTGGGCTACATTCATGACCTTTTGTAGTTCCTTGTGGCCTTGGGCAGAGCAGGAGCCATACCAAGCTGTGATACAACCAGAAAGAATGCTTTCTATGGTGCATCAGTAAAAGTTGGTGAGAGTCGTAGCTGACATGCCAAATTTCCTTGGTCTTCTGAGAAAATAGAGGCGTAACTATAATGTCGGCATGGGGGGGACCAGGACAGGTTTTTGGTGATCTGGACACCTAAAAACTTGAAGCTTGAACTTCAACATAACCAGAATTTCACATCATTCGAGTTTGACTCATTGCAATTTCACTGTACATCCTTTTGAAATAATAGCTGAATTAAAGCACCAAATAGAAATTTTTATTCAGCTACCTCTGCATTTTATTACACAATAACCAGTACTAATTGAGAAACCACAAATAACAAATCTCAACACAGTTGAGATTTATTATTGGAGGTGGCACGGTGGCACAGTGGTTAGCACTGTTGCTTCACAGCGCCAGGGACCCGGGTTCAATTCCAACCTTGGGTCACTGTCTGTGTGGAGTTTGTATGTTCTCCCCGTGTCTGCGTGGGTTTTCTCCGGGTGCTCCTGTTTCCTCCCACAGTCCGAAAGACGTGCTGGTTAGGTGCATTGGCCATGTTAAATTCTCCCTCAGTGTACCCGAACAGGCACCGGAGTGTGGCGACTAGGGGATTTTCACAGTAACTTCAGTGTTACTTCAATGCTCAGTGGCATGATGGCACAGTGGTTAGCACTGCTGCCTCACAGCGCCGGGAGCCGGGTTCGATTCCGGCCTCGGGTCACTGTCTGTGTGGAGTTTGCACGTTCTCCCCGTGCTTGCGTGGGTTTCCTTCGGGTGCTCTGGTTTCCTCTCACACTCCAAAGATGTGTGGGTTAGGTTGATTGGCCATGATAAATTGACCCTAGTTTCAGGGGGATTAGCAGGGTAAATATGTGGGGCTACGGGAATAGGGCCAGGTGGGATTGTGTTCGGTGCAGACTCGATGGGCCGAATGGCCTCTTCCTGCACTGTAGGATTCTATGGTTCTATTCCCTTCAAGAGTGCAGACACCCTCTCTGTTGCAGAGATGTTGAGAAAAGGGTCATGACTGCCACCCACACACGCTATAAAAATACACCTGACATGTATATTTTAATTATGAGAGACTTAGCAAAAGTCTTAATGCCCGAGGATCGCATTCTATTTGTATACAGAAAGAAAGCGGGTCACTTTTAATTGAACTGTGCCAATCCCTTTAATTTTTCTCTGTCATGACCTCTTAAAGGGGATGGTAATAAAAGGCACCATTTGCCCGATTTAAAGGTATCAGTACACAGGCCCTCAGAAAAGATTTCTGCCCCATCACATACTTTCCTGCTGCTTCCCCCAAGAACTATGTGAGTGAATAGAGTAGAACAAAGATGATGTTTAAAGTGGAGGAGGCCACTGGCAGCCACAGCACCTACCTCCCGGTGGCACAGTGGCTAGCGCTGCTGCCTCACAGCGCCAGGGACCCAGGTTCGATTCCGGGCTTGGGTCACTGTCTGTGTGGAGTCTGCACGTTCTCCCCGTGTCTGCGTGGGTTTCCTCCGGGTGCTCCGGTTTCCTCCCACAGTCTGAAAGACGTGCTGGTTAGGTGCATTGGCCATGCTAAATTCTCCGTCAGTGTACCCAACAGGTGCCGGAGTGTGGCAACTCGAGGATTTTGACAATAACTTCATTGCAGTGTTAATGTAAGCCTACTTGTGACAATAATCAATAAACTTTAATCTCCCGCTCGACTGGGCAACTGGGCATTATTGGAAGGATGTGAACACACTGGAGGGGGTGAAGAGGAGGTTCACCAGGATGCTGCCTGGGATGGAACATTTAAGTTATGGAGAGAGGTTAGGTAAGGCTTGGGTTGTTTTTGTTGGAGCAGAGAAGACTGAGGGGCGACCTGATCGAGGTGTACAAGATTATGAGAGACATGGACAGAGTGGATAAGGAGCAGCTGTTCCCCTCAGTTGAAAGGTCAGTTACGAGGGGCCATCGGTTCAAGGTGAGGGGCAAGAGATTCAGGGGAGATGTGAAGAAACCTTTTTTACCCAGAGGGTGGTGATGGTCTGGAATGCGCTGCCTGGGAGGGTGGTGGAGGCGGGATGCCTCACATCCTTTAAAAAGTATCTGGATGTGCACTTGGCACATCATAACATTCAGGACTATGGCCAAGTGCTGGCAGATGGGGTTAGGTGGGAGTTCAGGTGTTTCTTGCATGCTGGTGCTAACTTGATGGGCCGAAGGGTCTCTTCTGCACTGTATGATTCTATGATTCTTTGAATTGGCATTGGAGGCAGTTCAGAGGACGT
This sequence comes from Mustelus asterias, assembly GCF_964213995.1. Lineage (NCBI taxonomy): Eukaryota > Metazoa > Chordata > Chondrichthyes > Carcharhiniformes > Triakidae > Mustelus > Mustelus asterias. Next base: position 133,582,655 of record NC_135806.1, read on the forward strand.
TCATTAGATTGATTCCAGAGATGAAGGGTTTGTTTTATGAAGAGAGATTGAACAGTTTATGCTGATACTCTCTGGAGTTTAGAAGAATGAGAGGAGATCTAATGAGGTATATAAGGTGATAGAGGGAATTGACGGGTAGACGTAGAGTAGATGCTTACTTTTGTGGGACAATCTAGAACAAGAGGTCATAGTTTTAGGATAAGGGCGAGCAGATTTAAAACCGAGATGAGGAAAAGGAATCATAGAATCCTCCGGTAATGAAGGAGGCCATTCGGCTCAATGAGTCTGCACCGACCACAATCCCACCCAGGCCCTATCCCCATAACCCCATGCATTTACCCTGGCTCGTCCCCCTGACACTAAAGGGCAATTTAGCATGGCTGATCCACCTAACTCGCATATCTTTGAACTGTGGGAGGAAACCGAAGCACCCGGAGTAAACCCACGAAGACACAGGGAGAATATATAGATTCTGGACAGTTATCCAAGCTGGGAATCGAATCCCACAGAGCATCTTACCAAGCACCCGGCCACCGCCCCCCCCCGCCCCCCCCCCCCCCCCCCCCCCCCCCCCACCCTACCTCACAACCCCACATATTTAGCCTACAAATCCCCTTAACCTACACATCTTGGGATACTAAGGGGCAATTTAGCATGGCCAGTCCACCAAACCTGCATATCTGGACAGGTTTGGTGAATGGGCAAATCAATGGAAGATGCAATATAATTTGGATAAATGTGAGGTTATTCACTTTGGAAGCAAAAACAAGGCGGCAGATTACTACCTGAATGTCTGTAAATTGGGAGAGGGGAGTGTGGAGCAGGACCTGGGTGTCCTTGTGCACCAGTCACTGAAGGTAAGTATGCAGGTGCAGCAGGCATTAAGAAGGCAAATGGTATGTTGGCTTTCATTGCGAGAGGTTTCGAGTACAGGAGCAGGGATGTGCTGTTGCAATTATACAGGGCCTTAGTGAGACCACACCAAGAGTATTGTGTGCAGTTTTGGTCTCCTTTTCTGAGGAAGGATGTTCTTGCTCTCGAGGGAGTGCAGCGAAGGTTTACCAGGCTGATTCCGGGGATGGCAGGACTAGTGTATGAGGAGAGATTGGCTGGGTTAGGATTGCTTTTGCTGGAGTTCAGACAAATGAGGGGGGATCTCATTGAGACCTATAAAACTTTAACAGGACTAGACAGGGTAGATGCAGGGAGGATATTCCTGATTGTGGGGGAGTCCAGACCAGGGGCCACAGTCTGAGGATTCAGGGTAGACCATTTAGGACGGAGGTGAGGAGACATTTCTTCACCCAAAGAGTGGTGAGCCTGTGGAATTCATTACCACAGGAAGTAGTTGATGCCAAAACATTGAATATATTAAAGAGGCAGCTGGATACAGCACTTGGGGCGATTGGGATCAAAGGTTATGCAGAGAAAGCAGGATTAGGCTATTGAGTTGGATGATCAACCAGGATCATAATCATAGAATCATAGAAACCCTACAGTGCAGAAAGAGGCCATTTGGCCCATCGAGTATGCACCGGCCACAATCCCACCCAGGCCCTACCCCCATATCCCTACATATTTTACCCGCTAATCCCTTTAACCTACGCATCTCAGGACACTAAGGGGCAATTTTAGCATGGCCAATCAACCTAACCCGCACATCTTTGGACCGTGGGAGGAAACCGGAGCACCCAGAGGAAACCCACGCAGACACAGGGAGAATGTGCAAACTCCACACAGACAGTGACCCAAGCCGGGAATCGAACCCAGGTCCCTGGAGCTGTGAAGCAGCAGTGCTAACCACTGTGCTACCGTGCCGCCCCACTAATGAATGGCGGAGCAGGCTCGAGGGGCCGAATGGCCTCCTCCTACTCCTATCTTCTTTGTTTCTATGTTTCTATCTTTGGAGTGTCAGAGGAAACCGGAGCACCCAGAGGAAACCCATGCAGACAGGAGGAGAATGTGCAAACTCCACACAGTCACCCCAGGCCTTAATTGAACTTGGGTCCCTGGCACTGTGAGGCAGCAATGCTAGCCACTGTGCCACTGTGCCACCCGTCATGAATTTGTGGAATTCACTACCCCAGAGTGTCGTGGATGCCGGGACGTTGAGTAAATTTAAGGAGGAGATGGACAGTGATCAGTAAGTTTGCGGACGACACAAACTTGGCAGGACTTGCAGATAGTGAGGAGCATTGTCAGAAGCTACAGAAGGATATAGATAGACTGGAAATTTGGACAAAGAAATGGCAGATGGAGTTCAATCCTGATAAATGCGAAGTGATGCATTTTGGTAGAAATAATGTAGGGAGGAGCTATACAATAAATGGCAGAACCATAAAGGGTGCAGATACGCAGAGGGACCTGGGTGTGCAAGTCCACAGATCCTTGAAGGTGACGTCACAGGTGGAGAAGGTGGTGAAGAAGGCATATGGCATGCTTGCCTTTATAGGACGGGGCATAGAGTATAAAAGTTGGGGTCTGATGTTGCAGATGTATAGAACGTTGGTTCGGCCGCATTTGGAATACTGCGTCCAGTTCTGGTCGCCACACTACCAGAAGGACGTGGAGGCTTTGGAGAGAGTACAGAGGAGGTTTACCAGGATGTTGCCTGGTATGGAGGGGCTTAGTTATGAGGAGATTGGGTAAACTGGGGTTGTTCTCCCTGGAAAGACGGAGGATGAGGGGAGACTTAATAGAGGTGTATAAAATTATGAAAGGCATAGATAGGGTGAACGGTGGGAAGCTTTTCCCCAGGTCGGTGGTGACGTTCACGAGGGGTCATAGGTTCAAGGTGAAGGGGGGGAGGTTTAACACAGATATCAGAAGGACATATTTTACACAGAGGGTGGTGGGGGCCTGGAATGCGCTGCCAGGCAAGGTGGTGGAGGCGGACACACTGGGAACGTTTAAGACTTATCTAGACAGCCATATGAACGGAGTGGGAATGGAGGGGTACAAAAGAATGGTCTAGTTTGGACCAGGGAGCGGCATGGGCTTGGAGGGCCGAAGGGCCTGTTCCTGTGCTGTATTGTTCTTTGTTCTTTGTTCTTTGACAGATTTTTAATTCGTAATGGGTTGAAGGGATATGGACAATGGACAGGAAAGTGGAGTTGAGGCTGAGATGAGATCGACCCTGGCTGTATTGAATGGCAGAGCAGGCTCAAGGAACTGAATTGCCTACTCCTGCTCCTAGTTCTTATGTTCTATGTTCATTCGGCCCCTCAAGCCTGTTCCGCTATTCAATAAGATCATGGCTGGCCTTCTTGTGTTTTGACCTCCACATCCCCTATCAAAGAACAAAGAACAAAGAACAGTACAGCACAGGAAACAGGCCCTTCGGCCCTCCAAGCCTGTGCCGCTCCTTGGTCCAACTAGACCAATCGTTTGTATCCCTCCATTCCCAGGCTGCTCATGTGACTATCCAGGTAAGTCTTAAACGATGTCAGCGTGCCTGCCTCCACCACCCTACTTGGCAGCGCATTCCAGGCCCCCACCACCCTCTGTGTAAAAAACGTCCCTCTGATGTCTGAGTTATACTTCGCCCCTCTCACCTTGAGCCCGTGACCCCTCGTGATCGTCACCTCCGACCTGGGAAAAAGCATCCCACCGTTCACCCTATCTATACCCTTCATAATCTTGTATACCTCTATTAGATCTCCCCTCATTCTCCGTCTTTCCAAGGAGAACAACCCCAGTCTACCCAATCTCTCCTCATAGCTAAGACCCTCCATACCAGGCAACATCCTGGTAAACCTTCTCTGCACTCTCTCCAATGCCTCCACGTCCTTCTGGTAGTGCGGCGACCAGAACTGGATGCAGTACTCCAAATGTGGCCTAACCAGCGTTCTATACAGCTGCATCATCAGACTCCAGCTTTTATACTCTATACCCCGTCCTATAAAGGCAAGCATACCATATGCCTTCTTCACCACCTTCTCCACCTGTGTTGCCACCTTCAAGGATTTGTGGACTTGCACACCTAGGTCCCTCTGTGTTTCTATACTCCTGATGACTCTGCCATTTATTGTATAACTCCTCCCTACATTATTTCTTCCAAAATGCATCACTTCGCATTTATCCGGATTAAATTCCATCTGCCACCTTTGCGCCCAATTTTCCAGCCTATCTATATCCTGCTGTATTGCCCGACAATGCTCTTCGCTATCCGCAATTCCAGCCATCTTCGTGTCATCCGCAAACTTGCTGATTACACCAGTTACACCTTCTTCCAAATCATTTATATATATCACAAATAGCAGAGGTCCCAGTACAGAGCCCTGCGGAACACCACTGGTCACAGACCTCCAGCCGGAAAAAGACCTTTCGACCACTACCCTCTGTCTCCTATGGCCAAGCCAGTTCTCCACCCATCTAGCCACTTCTCCTTGTATCCCATGAGCCTTAACCTTCTTAACCAACCTGCCATGTGGGACTTTGTCAAATGCCTTACTGAAATCCATATAGACGACATCCACGGCCCTTCTTTCATCAACCGTTTTTGTCACTTCCTCAAAAAACTCCACCAAATTTGTAAGGCACAACCTCCCTCTTACAAAACCATGCTGTCTGTCACTAATGAGATTGTTCCGTTCTAAATGCACATACATCCTGTCTCTAAGAATCCTCTCCAACAACTTCCCTACCACGGACGTCAAGCTCACCGACCTATAATTTCCTGGGTTATCCCTGCTACCCTTCTTAAACAACGGGACCACATTCGCTATCCTCCAATCCTCAGGGACCTCACCCGTGTCCAAAGAAGCGACAAAGATTTCCGTCAGAGGCCCAGCAATTTCACCTCTCGTCTCCCTGAGCAGTCGAGGATAGATGCCATCAGGCCCTGGGGCTTTGTCAGTTTTAATGTTCCCTAAAAAACCTAACACTTCCTCTCTTGTAATGGATCTACCCGCGAATGTCTATGTGAGAGGCACTGTACAAATGTAAGTCATTTTCCTGGCCGACATATTATGTTAATTTGCAAACTGAAACCTTTAACAACTCTCAGCTATAATAGTCCCTGCACATAATGCATTCAACATAAAGAAGATTGGTTCACTGTTACATCTGTCTCTGTCTCCTGGTCGCCATAGCAGCCTTTGGGGCAGGAAGGGATGACTGGATTGAGAGATCGCTGATTAATGATTTTAATAAATCAATTTTGATTTTTAATTATCTTCAGGGATAAAGTTGGATCAATATCATGCAAACAAAACCTCAGCAACAAGTTCCAATGGAGGATGCGCCCAAATAATAGATGTTTGTGTACTTGTGAAATCTCCTGTTTATTAATTACCAGGATGGTATTAGCGGAGAATCATTTCCCACATTCTCAGCATTCCCTGTTTAATAGAGTGGCTAATCCATTTAAATTAACTGGGAATTGAAGAGTATGTTTTTTTTTAAATTAAAGGTCATCACCGTTTCAGTTCTATGTGGCTTCCAAACTCAGCAATTCCAAATGTACAGTGAAAAAAATCCTCAAATAAGGACAAAGCTCAGCAACATGTAGAATATTCAGATACATCATGGCATAAAAACATATCACTGAAGGAAATATGCATTAAATGAAGAACAAAGAACAGTGGTTAGCACTGCTGCCTCACAGCGCCAGGGACCCGGGTTCAATTCCAACCTCGGGTCACTGTCTGTGTGGAGTTTGTACATTCTCCCTCGTGTCTGCGTGGGTTTCCTCCGGGAGCTCCAGTTTCCTCCCACAGTCCAAAGATGTGCGGATTAGACGGATTGGCCATGCTAAATTGACCCTAATGTCAGGGGATTAGTGGGGTAAAGATGTGGGGTTACAGAAATAAGGTCTGGGTGGGATTGTGGTTGGTGCACGCTCGATGGGCTGAATGGCCTCCTTCTGCACTGTAGGGATTCTATGATTCTAAAAGTACAATACAGGAACAGGCCCTTCAGCCCTCCAAGCTTGTGCCGATCATGATGCCCCGACTAAACTAAAAAAAACCTTCTGCCCTTACTCAATCCGTATCCCTCTATTCCCTTCCTATTCATGTACCCATCCAGATGTCTCTTAAATGTTGCTGCTGTGTCTGCTTCCACCACCTCCTCTGGCAGCGCGTTCGAGGCACCTACCACTCTCTGTGCGAAAAACATACCCCACACATCTCCCTTAAACTTTCCTCCTCTCACCTTGAACCTACGTGCCCTTGTAATTGACACTTTCACACTGAGAAAAAGCCTCTGACTATCCATCCTGTCGATGCCTCTCATAGTTTTGTAGACCTCTATCAGGTCTCCCCTCAGCCTCTGTCTTTCCAGTGGAAACAATCTAAGGTCTTTGATGGGTTGAAATTTTAGAAATAGCAATAAGCATATCATAGAATCCTACAGTGCAGAAGGAGGCCATTCAGCCCATCGAGTTGGTAACAAAGGAAATGGAAACAAACGAAAAAAAAGCAATGGCAGAGGAACGGAATAGTTACTTTGCATCAGTCTTCACAGTGGAAGACACCAGTGGGATGCCAGAGCACCAGGAGAATCGGGGGGGGCACAGGTGAGTGTAGTGGCCATCACTAAGGAGAAGGTTCTGGGGAAACTGAAAGGTCTGAAAGTGGATAAATCACCTGGATCGGATGGACTACACCCCAGGGTTCTAAATGAGATAGCTGAGGAAATTGTGGAGGCATTGGTGGTGATCTTTCAGGAATCACTGGAGGCAGGGAGGGTACCAGAGGACTGGAAAGTAGCTAATGTAACACCGCTGTTTAAGAAGGGAGGGAGGCAGCAGATGGGAAATTATAGGCTGATTAGCCTGACTTCGGTCATTGGCAAGATTTTAGAGTCCATTATTAAAGATGAGATTACAGAGTACTTGGAAGTGCATGATAAAGTAGGACTGAGTCAAGGGGAGGTCATGTCATGTCATGTCTGACAAATCTGTTAGAGTTCTTTGAGGAGGTAACAAGGAAGTTAGATAAAGGAGAACCAGTGGACGTGATTTACTTAGATTTCCAGAAGGCCTTTGACAAGGTGCCGCAATAAGTTAAGTGCCCATGGTGTTAAGGGTAAGATCCTGGCATGGGTAGAGGATTGGCTGACTGGCAGAAGGCAGAGAGTGGGGATAAAGGGGTCTTTCTCAGGATGGCAGCCGGTGACTAGTGGTGTGCCTCAGGGGTCAGTGCTGGGACCACAACTTTTCACAAAATACATTAACGATTTGGAGGAAGGAACTGAAGGCACTGTTGCTAAGTTTGCAGATGATACAAAGATATGTAGAGGGACAGGTAGTATTGAGGAAGCAGGAGGCTGCAGGAGGACTTGGACAAGTTAGAAGAGTGGGCAAAGAAGTGGCAGTTGGAATACAGTTGGAAAAGTGTGAGGTTATGCACTTTGGAAGAAGGAATGGAGGCATTGACTATTTTCCAAATGGGGAAATGCTGAGGAAATCAGAAACACAAAGGGACTTGGGAGTCCTTGTTCAAGGTTCTCTTAAGGTTAACCTGCAGGTTTAGTCGGCAATTAGGAAGGCAAATGCAATGTTAGCATTCCTGTCAAGAGGGCTAGAATACAAGAGCAGGGATGTACTTCTGAGGCTGTATAAGGCTCTGGTCAGACTCCATTTGGAGTATTGTGAGCCGTTTTGGGCCCCGTATCTAAGGAAGGATGTGCTGGCCTTGGAAAGGGTCCAGAGGAGATTCACAAGAATGATCCCTGCAATGAATAGCTTGTCATATGAGGAACGGTTGAGGACTCTGGGTCTGTACTCGTTGGAGTTTAGAAGGATGACGGGAGATCTTATTGAAACTTACAGGATACAGCGAGGCCTGGATGGAGTGGACGTGGAGAGGATGTTTCCACTAATGGGAAAAACTAGAACCAGAGGGCACAACCTCAGGCTAAAGGGACGATCCTTTAAAACAGAGATGAGGAAGAATTTCTTCAGCCAGAGAGGGGTGAATCTGTGGAACTCTTTGCTGCAGAAGGCTGTGGAGGCCAGGTCATTGAGTGTCTTTAAGACAGAGACAGGTTCTTGATTGGAATATCCCTAGGGTAAGGGGATTGGATGGGGAGGAGTTCGTTAGGTGTGTTCAGGAGGGTTTCCTGACACAGCATGTGGACAAGCCTACAAGAGGAGAGGTTGTACTTGATCTGATACTGACCAATGAACCTGGACAGGTGTCAGATCTCTCAGTGGGTGAGCATCTTGGGGATAGCGATCCTAACTCTATCTCCTTTATGCTTGCATTGGAAAAAGAGAGGATCAGGCATGCTAGGAAAGCATTTATATGGGGTCAGGGGAAATATGAAGACATAAGGCAACAAATTAGAGGAGTAAATTGGAAGGAGGTATTCTCAGGGAAATGTACTGAAGAGAGGTGGCAGTTTTTCAAGGAATGTCTGTCTAGAGTTCTACAGGACAACGTTCCAAGCAGACAGGGAGGAGTTGGTAGGTTAAAGGAACCGTGGTGCACGAAAGTTGTGCGGAACCTAGTCAAGAAGAAAAGGAAAGCGTACAAAGGGTTCAGAGAACTTGGCGAAGATAGGGATCTAGATGAGTATACAGCTTGTAGGAAGGGACTAAAGAAGGAAATTAGGAGAGCCAAAAGGGGTCACGAGAAGGCCTTGGCAGGTAGGATTAAGGAAAACCCTAAGGCGTTCTATAAACATGTGAAGAATAAAAGGATGAGACGTGAAGGAATAAGGCCTATAAAAGGTGAAGGCGGGAAAATCTGTACGGAACCAGTAGAAATGGCAGAGGTGCTTAATGAGTATTTTGCCTCGGTTTTCACAGAGGAGAAGGATCTGGGTGGATGTACTGCGGGCTTGCGGTGGACTGAAAAGATTGAGTATGTGGACTTTAACAAAGAGGTTGTGCTGGAATCTTTGATAGATTTGATAGATTTGGCATCAAGATAGATAAGTCGCCGGGTCCGGATGGGATGTACCCCAGGTTACTGTGGGAGGCGAGGGAAGAGATTGCTGAGCCTCTGGCGATGATCTTTGCATCATGGTTGGAGATGGGAGAGGTGCCGGAGGATTGGAGGATTGCGGATGTGGTTCCTATTTTCAAGAAGGGGAATAGAGATAGCCCAGGAAATTACCGACCGGTGAGTCTAACCTCAGTGGTTGGTAAGCCGATGGAGAAGATCCTGAGGGACAAGATTTATGAGCATTTAGAGAGGTTTAGTATGCTCAAGAATACTCAGCATGGCTTTGTCAAAGGCAGATCGTGCCTTACGAGCCTGGTGGAGTTCTTCGAAAATGTGACTAAACACATTGACGAAGGGAATGCGGTAGATGTCGTTTATATGGATTTTAGCAAGGCGTTCGATAAGGTCCCCCATGCAAGGCTTCTAGAAAAAGTGAGAGGGCATGGGATCCAAGAGGCTGCTGCCCTGTGGATCCAGAACGGGCTTGCCCAAAGGAGGCAGAGAGTGGGTATAGATGGGTCTTTTTCTAAATGGAGGTCGGTCACCAGTGGTGTGCCCCAGGGATCTGTTCTGGGACCCTTGCTGTTTGTCATTTTCATAAATGACCTGGATGAGGAAGTGGAGGGATGGGTTGGTAAGTTTGCTGACGACACAAAGCTTAGTGGGGTTGTGGATAGTCTGGAGGGATGTCAGAAGTTACAGAGGGACATAGATAGGATGCAAGACTGGGCAGAGAAGTGGCAGATGGAGTTCAACCCAGATAAATGCGTAGTGGTCCATTTTGGCAGGTCAAATGGGATGAAGGAGTACAATATAAAGGGAAAGACTCTTAGTACTGAAGAAGATCAGAAGGACCTTGGGGTCCGGGTCCATAGGACTCTCAAATCGGCCCTGCAGGTTGAGGCTGTGGTTAAGAAGGCATATGGTATGCTGGCCTTTATCAATCGAGGGATTGAGTTTAGCAGTCCGGGGATAATGATGCAGCTATATAAGACTCTCGTCAGACCCCACTTGGAGTACTGTGCTCAGTTCTGGTCGCCTCATTACAGGAAGGATGTGGAAAAGATTGAAAGGGTGCAGAGGAGATTTACAAGGATGTTGCCTGGATTGAGTGGCATGCCTTATGAGGATAGGCTGAGGGAGCTCAGTCTTTTCTCCTTGGAGAGACGAAGGATGAGAGGAGACCTAATAGAGGTATATAAGATGTTGAGAGGCATAGATCGGGTGGACTCTCAGAGGCTTTTTCCCATGGTGGAAATGGCTGCTACGAGAGGACACAGGTTTAAGGTGCTGGGGGGTAGGTACAGGGGAAATGTTCGGGGGAAGTTTTTCACACAGAGGGTGGTGGGCGAGTGGAATCGGCTGCCGTCAGTGGTGGTGGAGGCAAACTCAATAGGGTCTTTTAAGAGACTCCTGGATGAGTACATAGGACTTAATAGGATGGAGGGTTATAGGTAGGCCTAAAAGGTAGGGATATGTTCGGCACAACTTGTGGGGCCGAAGGGCCTGTTTTGTGCTGTAGTTTTTCTATGTTTCTATGTTTCTATTAATAAGGGGATCAGGGGTTGTAGGGAAAAGGCAGGAGAAAGGGGATGAAAAAAGTTTCAACCATGATTGAATAGTGGAGCAGACTCGACGGGCCGAGTGGCCTAATTCTGCTCCTATGTCTTATGATCTTATGCAGTTCGCACCGACCACAATCCCACGCAGGCTTTATCCCCATAACGCCATGCATTTACCCTAGCTAGTCCCCCTGACACTAAAGGGCACTTTGGCATGGCCAATCCACCTAACCCACACATCTTTGGACACCAAAATATATGTTATAAAAAATATACGTTGTGAGGTCCTGTGTTCTCAAAACAGCATTTCAGAAAGACTTGACACAGGGTCATTGCTTCCATGCCTTTATTCATATTGCCATGGTCCTGAATGTTTTATTTTTATGTGGCCTTATCAGGGAATGTATTCACACTGGAAAATGTATAACAGACCTAATAAATCATTATGACCAATCTGGCTTGTGGCTCTAATGGAGCCCAAAAAGTTAAAATGATGGCAGAGATCTGCTCCTGATGTCTTCCAGCACAACTCTCACTGATCACCATGTTCCGGAAGGTGCTAGCATGGGAGCCCCATGTCACTAACATGCAGAGAGAGCAGATCGTGATGTTAGTCAGCGTCTAGTGCTGATTGGGTTTCCTCCCTGCATGAGGCATAGAAACATAGAAACATAGAAACTAGAAGCAGGAGTAGGCCATTCGGCCCTTCGAGCCTGCTCCACCATTCATTTTGATCATGGTTGATCATCAAAATCAATATCATGATCCTCCCTTCCCCCCCCAATATCCCTTGATCCCTTTCGCCCCAAGAGCTACATCTCATTTTGTCTTGAAATCACACAACGTTTTGGCCTCCACTACTTTCTGTGGTAGTGAATTCCACACATTCACCACCCTCTGAGTGAAGACATTTCTCCTCACCTCAGTTCTAAAAAGTTTAACCCTTATCCTCAAACTATGACCCCTAGTTCTGGACTGCCCCACCATTGGGAACATTCTTTCTGAATCTACCCTGTCTCGCCCTGTTAGAAGTTTATAATGAGATCCCCTCTCAGCCTTCTAAACCTTCAATGAAAACAATCCTAACCAACTTAGTCTCTCCTCATTTGACAGACCTGCCATCCCAGGAATCAGCCTGGTAAACCTTCACTGTACTCCCTCTAAAACAAGGACATCCTTCCTTAGATACGGACACCAAAAATGCACAGAATACTCCAGGTGTGGCCTCACCAATGGTCTGTACAATTGCAGTAAAAGCATCTCTATTCCTACACGTAAATCCTCTCGCTATGAAGGCCAACATACCATTTGCCTTCTTTACTGCCTGCTGTACCTACGCGCTTACTTTCAGCGACTGATACATGAGGACTCCAAGGTCTCGTTGAGGATCACTCCACACCTCTGAAAATATTTTAAAAGATCACCACGCGACTTTCAGGTGAACTGCATTTGACTTTCTTTTGCAATTTACTCATGAGGAAACAAAGAACAACGAACAAAGAACAAAGAACAGTACAGCACAGGATCAGGCCCTTTGGCCCTCCAAGCCTGCGCCGATCATGATGCCTGCCTAAACTAAAACCATATGCACTTACGGAGTCCGTATCCTTCCATTCCCATCCTATTCATGTATTCATCTAGTTGCCCCTTAAATGCCGCTATCGTACCTGCTCCCACCACCTCCCCGGGCAGCGCATTCCAGACATTCACCACCCTCTGTGTAAAAAAATTGCCTCGCACATCTCCTCTAAACTTTTCCCCATGCACATTAAAGCTATGTCCCCTGGTACTTGACTTTTCTACCCTAGGGAAGAGCATCTGACTATCCACTCTGTCCATGCCACTCATAATCTTGTAAACCTCTACCAGGTCACCCCTCAACCTCCGAAACCTGTCAGGTGAGTCAAGCTTTAAAAGCCGGAGTCAAGTATTGGGTTGAGAATCCTGGCTGCGAGACGTGGCAACATTTCTTTGTCTCCAACATGGACATAAATGGATTCTGAAGTAACTTGATTGTCATTCCATTAGAAACACTGAGCAGGAAGATCTAATAAAGATAGGAAATATACAGTAAATGGCAGAACCCTTAAGAGTATTGATAGGCAAAGGGATCTGGGTGTACAGGTACACAGGTCACTGAAAGTGGCAACGCAGATGGAGACGATAGTCAAGAAGGCATTCGGCATGCTTACCTTCATCAGCTGCAGCATTGAGTTTAAAAATTGACAGGTCATGTTGCAGATTTGTAGAACCTTAGTTTGGCCACACATGGAATATAGTGTTCAATTCTCATCGTCACACTACCAGAAGGATGTGGAGGCTTTGGCGTGGGTACAGAAAAGGTTTACCAGGATGTTGCCCGGTATGGAGGGCATTAGCTATGAGGAGAGGTTGGAGAAACTTGGTTTGTTCTCACTGGAATGACCAAGGTTGTGGGGCGACCTGATAGAAGTCTACAAGATTATGAGAGGCATGGGCAGAGTGGATAGTCAGAGGCTTTTTCCCAGGGTGGAAGAGTCAATTACTCGGGGGCATAGGTTTATGGTATGAGGGGTAAGGTTTAAAGGAGATGTACGAGGCAAGTTTTTTTACACAGAGGGTGGTGGGTAGCTGGAACTCGCTGTCGGGGATGGAGTGGGAGCAGATACAATAGTGACTTTTAAGGGGCGTCTTGACAAATACATGAACAGGATGTGAATAGAAGGATATGGCCCCCGGAGGGGTAAGGGGTTTTAGTTCAGATGGGCAGCATAGTTGGCGCAGGCTTGTTGGACCAAAGGGCCTGTTCCTGTGCTGTAAATTTCTTTGTTCTTTGTTCAGGGGTAAGTATCTGACATGTCCCTGCAGGTGAGATAGGAGCAAATCCAATTCCGTGGCTCCAGCTTCTTTGTACTTCCCTTGGCAAATCTTCTGGACTTACCGGTTACCCTGACTTCCTTGGCAAACTTAAACACCCCTCCAGGCAGAGGGAACTGAGGCAAGTAATGCCTTGTGGCAAGTGTATTGAGGTGGCAATAGGAAGCCAATAGTGTGTCACGATGCATAAGTAAATGTGACAGTCCTGGCTATATTTAACTTGTTGCTGACACACTTTATCACACAAGCTCAGACAAAGCCGTCCAGTGACTTAGCTTTATCTCTCTCTGTCAATGTATTTTGCACCCCAATAATTTTTTCCAACAGTGCGTGTCCAGAATCATAAATATCTTAAGGCACACGTACACACAATAAAATTTAGGATTGACTTGTATTTCCAAATTACTGAATTCTATTCCTCAGTAAAAAAAAAACCATTGCATTGGATAGAATCATAGAATCCCTACAGAGCCGAAGGAGGCCATTCGACCCATCGGGTTTGTGCCGACAACAATCCCACCGAGATCCTATCCCCGTAACCCCACATATTTACCCCGTTAATCCCTCTAACCTACGCATCCCGAGACACTAAGGGGCAATTTATCATGGCCAATCTACCTAATCCATAAATCTTTCGGACTGTGGGAGGAAACCAGAGACCCGGAGGAAACCCACACAGACACAGGGAGAATGTGCAAACTCCACACAAACAATGACCCAAGCCAGGAATCGAACCCCGGTACCTGGAGCTGTAAGGCAGCAATGAAGTTACTGTGAAATTCCCCGAGTCGCCACACTCCGGCACCTGTTCAAGTCAATGCACCTAGCCAGCACGTCTTTCAAACTATGGGAGGAAACCAGAGCATCTGGAGGGAACCCACTCAGACACAGGGAGAACGTGCAAACTTCACGCAGACAGTGACCCAAGCTGGGAATTGAACACAAATCCCTGGTGCTGTGAGGCAGCAGTGCTAACCGCTGTGCCACCATGCCACCCATAGCCGTTGACTTGTTGTGTGTCTCTCAGTTGTAAAGAACTTAGTTGGACTCTAAATTGGGTAGACACATGAGGGACCCAAAAGACACAGAAATCATTAAAAGTTGCACCACAGGTTAACAGAGACATGAAACGTGCAAACAGAGGCAGTCGTGTTCATTTCTAGAGGAATGGAATTCCAAAGTAAAAATGTTATCCGAAACTTCAACAGACCTGAGGCTACATCTGAAGTGTTGCACACAGTTCAGGTCTCCGTGTTATAATAAGGATGTAGAAACACCACTGTTCCACTGTGCCAATACTTGATTGAGGGGAGGTGATGGCCTAGTGGTATTATCACTAGACTATTAATCCAGAAACTCAGCTAATGTTCTGGGGACCTGAGTTCGAATCCTGCCATGACAGATGGTGGAATCTGAATTCAATTTTTAAAAATCTGGAATTAAGAATCTACTGATGACCATGAAACCATTGTCGTTTGTCGGAAAAACCCATCTGGTTCATCAATGTCCTTGAGGGAAGGAGATCTGCTGTCCTTAAGGGCAGCACAGTACCACAGTAGTTAGCACTGCTGCCTCACAGCACCAAGGACTCAGATTCAAATCCAGCCTTGGGTCACTGTCTGTGTGGAGTTTGCATGTTCTCCCCGTGTCTGTGTGGGTTTCCTTTGGGTACTCCAGTTTCCTCCCACAGTCCAAAGATGTGTGGGTTCAGTTGATTGGCCATGCTAAAAAATGACCCTAGTGTCAGGGAATAAATAGCACAAATATGTGGGGTTACGGGAATAGGGCCTGGGTGGGATTATCATCGGTGCAGACTCAATGGGCTGAATGGCACTGTAGGGATTCTATGATTCTATGAAACATATAAGATCCTGAAGGGTGGATGTGGAGAGGATGTTTCAAAGAACAAAGAACAAAGAACAGTACAGCACAGGAAACAGGCCCTTCGGCCCTCCAAGCCTGTGCCGCTCCTTGGTCCAACTAGACCAATCGTTTGTATCCCTCCATTCCCAGGCTGCTCATGTGACTATCCAGGTAAGTCTTAAACGATGTCAGCGTGCCTGCCTCCACCACCCTACTTGGCAGCGCATTCCAGGCCCCCACCACCCTCTGTGTAAAAAACGTCCCTCTGATATCCGAGTTATACTTCGCCCCTCTCAGCTTGAGCCCGTGACCCCTCGTGATCATCACCTCTGACCTGGGAAAAAGCTTCCCACTGTTCACCCTATCTATACCCTTCATAATCTTGTACACCTCTATTAGATCTCCCCTCATTCTCCGTCTTTCCAAGGAGAACAACCCCAGTCTACCCAATCTCTCCTCATAGCTAAGACCCTCCATACCAGGCAACATCCTGGTAAACCTTCTCTGCACTCTCTCTAACGCCTCCACGTCCTTCTGGTAGTGCGGCGACCAGAACTGGATGCAGTACTCCAAATGTGGCCTAACCAGCGTTCTATACAGCTGCATCATCAGACTCCAGCTTTTATACTCTATACCCCGTCCTATAAAGGCAAGCATACCATATGCCTTCTTCACCACCTTCTCCACCTGTGTTGCCACCTTCAAGGATTTGTGGACTTGCACACCTAGGTCCCTCTGTGTTTCTATACTCCTGATGACTCTGCCATTTATTGTATAACTCCTCCCTACATTATTTCTTCCAAAATGCATCACTTCGCATTTATCCGGATTAAACTCCATCTGCCACCTCTCCGCCCAATTTTCCAGCCTATCTATATCCTGCTGTATTGCCCGACAATGCTCTTCGCTATCCGCAAGTCCAGCCATCTTCGTGTCATCCGCAAACTTGCTGATTACACCAGTTACACCTTCTTCCAAATCATTTATATATATCACAAATAGCAGAGGTCCCAGTACAGAGCCCTGCGGAACACCACTGGTCACAGACCTCCAGCCGGAAAAAGACCCTTCGACCACTACCCTCTGTCTCCTATGGCCAAGCCAGTTCTCCACCCATCTAGCCACTTCTCCTTGTATCCCATGAGCCTTAACCTTCTTAACCAACCTGCCATGTGGGACTTTGTCAAATGCCTTACTGAAATCCATATAGACGACATCCACGGCCCTTCCTTCATCAACCGTTTTTGTCACTTCCTCAAAAAACTCCACCAAATTTGTAAGGCACGACCTCCCTCTTACAAAACCATGCTGTCTGTCACTAATGAGATTGTTCCGTTCTAAATGCACATACATCCTGTCTCTAAGAATCCTCTCCAACAACTTCCCTACCACGGACGTCAAGCTCACCGACCTATAATTTCCTGGGTTATCCCTGCTACCCTTCTTAAACAACGGGACCACATTCGCTTTCCTCCAATCCTCAGGGACCTCACCCGTGTCCAAAGAAGCGACAAAGATTTCCGTCAGAGGCCCAGCAATTTCATCTCTCATCTCCCTGAGCAGTCGAGGATAGATGCCATCAGGCCCTGGGGCTTTGTCAGTTTTAATGTTCCCTAAAAAACCTAACACTTCCTCTCTTGTAATGGAGATTTCCTCTTGTGGGAGAACCTAGAATTTGGGATCAATGTTGAAAAGTAAGCAGTTGCCCATTTAAGATGTAGATGAGGAGAATAGTTTTCTCTAAGGGGGTCGTGATTCTTTGGAACTCTCGTCAACTCTCTGATCAAGTGGTGGAGTAGACTCGAAGGGCCAAATGGTCTGCTCTCCGTCCTGATTCAGATGTTCACAAATCTGTTTGCACTTCCCTTCCGGGCAGTCACATCCAGATCGCAACAATCTTCTCCTCAACTCACCTCTGGTGCTTTTGTCAATCGCTCAGTAATTGACGTAAAGGCTGAGGTATCACAAACAAGCCCAACCTGATCTTCCTCTCAATGTCTACATAAGTATACTTCTCCATAATAGAGACTCAAGTGTAATCTGAGCATTGGGGCTGATCCAACCATCCACTTGAGACCACTTGACCCAACGGTGCAAAGGGTGAACCTATCAAATGCTCGGACTGTACCTGTGACCTAAGTAACCTGATCAGATGTGCTGTTGAACTGAAATAGTAAAGTGAAAGTAAAGTTTATTTATTAGTCACAAGTAAGGCTTACATTAACACTGCAATGAAGTTACTGTGAAATTCCCCTAGTTGCCACATTCCGGCAGCTGTTCAGGTCAATGCACCTAACCAGCACGTCTTTCAGACTGTGGGAGGAAATCGGAGCACCTGGAGGAAACCCACTCAGACACAGGGAGAACGTACATGCAAACTCCACACAGACAGTGACCCAAGCCGGGAATTGAACACAGATCCCTGGTGTTGTGAGGCAGCAATGCTAACCACTGTGCCACCATGTCACCCATAGCCGTTGACTTGTTGTGTGCCTCTCAGTTGTAAAGAACTTAGCTGGACTCGAAATTGGGTCGACACATGAGGGACCCAACAGACACAGAAATCATTCAAAGTTGCACCACAGACATGAAATGTGCAAACAGGGGCAGTGGTGTTTATTTCTAGAGGAATGGAATTCCAAAGTAAAAATGTTATCCGAAACTTCAACAGACCTGAGGCTACATCTGAAGTGTTGCACACAGTTCAGGTCTCCGTGTTATAATAAGGATGTAGAAACACCAGAGATGTACAGAAAGATATTTGCAAGGACAATCCCAGGACTGAGAAATAATCACCATCAGGAACGACTGGCCAGGCTTGAGCTGATTACTATAGAAAAGAGGAGACTGTGAAGGGATCTATTAGAGATCTATCAAATTAGGGAAGGGTTTTAACATTGTAGTGAATTGGAAGGCAATTCACTGTGGCTTCACCGAGGAATGGTTTATCAACTAATACAATATATAGACAAGATAAGGGGCTGACAGAACTACTACACATGCCTACTCTCTTCACCTCCCCAGCTCCAATTGAGGTCCCTCCCCAACCTGAGACACGCGCTCTTGTTCCTGATTGGCTCAGTTTCTCATGCAACCTCTCCATAGGGTCGAGCCCGATCACATGACCCTCAAAGGATCGCCCCCCCCCCTTAAAGGGGCCACATTACCACAATACAATTCCACTTGTGTTTTGTCCACATCTAGATAGGCAGTCATCAATAAAATTACTTGGTTCCTTCAACAGCACCTTCCAAACCCAGGTCCTCCACCTCCAAGTAGGACAAGGGCAGCAGCCTCATGGGGACACTACCACCCGCAATTTCCCTTCCAAATCTCCCCTTAACCTTCCCTCCTCTAGGAGGAAGAAACCCAATTTCTCCAATCTCTCCACACAATTAAAGTCCCAGATCCATCTGCAGCTGCTTACAGATCTCTCTCCTGAAGCATGTAGCCCTGAATTGGGCACAACACTCAGGCCAAGGCCTAACCAGCGATTTATAAATGCTTAGCATTACGCGGAGGGTTAATCTGGAGACCCAGGCTAATGCTCTGTGGACAGGGCTTCAAATCTCACCACAGCAGCTGGTGGAATTCAAATTCAGTGGATCAGCCTGGGATATAAAGTTAGTCTCAATAGTGGCGACCATGGCAACCATCATCGATTGTTGTGAAAGCCCGTCTGGTTCACTCATGCCCTTTAGGGAAGGAAATCTGCCATCCTTACCCGGTCTGGCCTACATGTGACTCCAGAGCCATAGCAATGTGGTTGACTCTCTACTGCCCTTGGGCAACTAGGGATGGGCAATAAATGCTGACCAGCCAGCGACGCCCATGTCCCACGAATGAATAAAACAAAAACATTTGGGTGATACTGTAGCTCACAGAAAGGATTTGAATTCTTTGCTGTAATCATCAGAAGCTACAGGAGAAAGGTGCTGCCGTTATCAGTCCCAGGCTCTGAAATAGTCTTCATTTCCTAATTACATTTCGTTCACTTCCTTCCATTTATCTGTGCCATTTCTGCATTCGATTCGGAAAATCTGCGCTGCGTACCTGTAAAGGCCAAGCATTTGAAAGACATGAAAAGAAACCTCTTGTTAGCATTCATTCTTTTACTGAGGCTAATCTGCTTCTGCCACGAAGCGATAGCTTGCTATGATTTAGGTGTAATGAGTAGGAAAACCAATCCTTTAGTAATTGTACTGTTCCTTACTCTCAGTCCCCCTGGTCTGCTGATGCAGATATAGCACTAAGTATTGGGAAAGTGATGGAGGTATGAAAAGCGCTTCTGTAGCCAAGATAAGCATTATAGCGTAGAGGTTGCCACAGGGATTTTAAATAAAAAGAAATAAGACAAACATCTGCAATTTGGGGAATGTCAGACATACAAGGACAAATAGGAACAGGGCCAGGTTCCCAGCCCCCAAGCATAGAAGCAAAGAAAGTAGGAACAGGAGGAGAGCATTAACGGCACGGTGGCACAGTGCTTAGCACTGCTGCCTCACAGCGCCAGGGACCCGGGTTCGACTCCTGGCTTGGGTGACTGTCTGCAGAGTTTGCATGTTCTCCCGGTGTCTGTGTGGGTTTCCTCCGGGTGCTCTGGTTTCCTCCCACAGTCCAAAGATGTGCGGGTTAGGTGGATTGGCCATGCTAACATGCCCCTTAGTGTCAGCAGGACGAGCGAGAGTAAATGCATGGGGTTATGGGAATAGGACCTGAAGGTGATTGTGGTCAGTGCAGACCTGATGGGCTGAATGGTTTCCTTCTGCTCTGTCGGATTCTATGATTCGGCCCTTGGAGCCTGCTCCGCCCTTCATTATGATCATGGCTGATCATCCAACACAATAGCCTGATCCCGCCTTCCCTTCATATCCTTTGACCCCCCTTCACTCCAAGATGTCTAACTGCTTCTTAAAATCGGAGAATGTTTTGGCCTCAACTACTTCCTGTGGTAACAAATTCCACAGGCTCACCACTCTCTAGGTATGTTCCGATTGCTGTAATGCCAACCACAGCACTTTCACCATGTACGGTGGCACAGTGGTTAGCACTGCTGCCTCACAGCGCCAGGGACTTGGGTTCGATTCCCGGCTTGGGTCACTATCTGCACGGAGTCTGCACATTTTCCCCGCATCTGCGTGGGTTTCCTCCGGGTGCTCCGGTTTCCTCCCACAGTCCGAAAGACGTGCTGGTTAGATGCATTGGCCATGCTAAATTCTCCCTCAGTGTATCTGAACAGGCGCCGGAGTGCGGCGACTAGGGGAATTTCGCTGTAACTTCATTGCAGTGTTAATATAAGCCTACTTGTGACACTGATAAATAAACTTTCAGAGAATCACAGAATCTTTTTTGATATGATTTGATTCATATTGTCACTTGTATTGGTATACAGTGAAAAGCATTGTTTCTTGCGCACTATACAGATAAAGCATACCGTTCATAGAGAAGGAAAGGAGAGAGTGCAGAATGTAGTGTTACAGTCACAGCTAGGGTGTAGAGAAAGATCAACTTAGTGTAAGGTAGGTCCATTCAAAAGTCTGACGGCAGCAGGGAAGAAGCTGTTCTTGAGTCGGTTGATACGTGACCTCAGACTTTTGTACCTTTTTCCCAACGGAAGGAGGTGGGAGAGAGTATGTCCGGGGTGCGTGGGGTCTTTAATTCTGCTGGCTGCTTTTCTGAGGCTGCGGAACTTTGCAGTGCAGAAGGAGGCCATTCAGCCCATCGAATCTGCACCGGTTCTCTGAAAAGAGCATTCTACCCAGTTCCACTCCCCTACCTTGTCCCCCTAACCTCACACCTTCTTTCTTTTTAGATCGCAATCCAATTTCCCCTTTGGAACACCTCAATCAGACCTGCCTCCACTGCCCTCTCAAGAAGTTTGTTCCAGACTCCAACTCACCCTCTGGGTGCAAACTCTTTTCCTCACATCATTTTTACTCTATGGTCCTGCCTTACTTCAAACTGAATGTGCTTCTGACATCTACCCACACTATTCGATGTGTTAGGACCCAGCAACAACTGCTGGGAAAATGTGTGTGCTCCTCATCCCATCCACCCGGAGACTCCCTCTCCTTTGGATAGTTAATGTGCACAGACAGGTTGAAGAAAAAATAAGTTTGAAACCAGAGAGTTGTAAAAAGCATCTCTGAATTTACAGTCAATTCAGGATTACTGCACCAGAGCCAATACGATTGGGGATGGTCTGCACCCCGAGAGGCCGACCGGACTTTACCCAACACACGGTGTTTTCCCAGTACACGGCACGGTGGCGCAGTGGTTGCTGCCTCACAGCGCCAGGGACCCGGGTTCGATTCCCGGATTGGGTCACGGTCTGTGCGGAATCTGCATGTTCTCTCCGTGTCTGCGTGGGTTTCCTCCAGCTGCTCCAGTTTCCTCCCACAGTCCAACAGACGTGCTGGTTGGGTGCATTGGCCATGCTAAATTCTCCCTCAGTGTACCCGAACAGGAGCCGGAGTGTGGCGACCAGGGGATTTTCACAGTAACTTCATTGCAGTGTTAATGTAAGCCTACTTGTGATGCTAATAAATAATAATAAAGACATTCCTTGGTCATTGGTGCCCTCTTTATTTTTTGCCATGTTTTCCTTCCCCTATCTGCTTTTCCTGAAACCTCCAGTGAACCCATCTTTTAGGCTGAATTTGGAAGGGGGCCCAGTCTCCAAGTGCCCTCAAATGAGATATATTTGTATCTATAACAGGAACCCATGCAACCTCCGAGACCAAAAATCTGCCTATCCCAGACTGGCACATCCATGTCCCTCAAGAGGAGAGGATTCCAAAGATTCATAACCCCCTGAATGAAATCATTTCTCCTCATCCCCATCCTAAATGATCGACCCTTCTATCCTGAGACCATGCCCCCAGGTTTTAGATTCCCCAACCAAGGGGAATAATCTCTCAGCATCCAATCTATCAAAACCCTTTCCGAATCTTGTAGGTTTCAGTGAGGTCGCCTCTCATTCTTCTAAACTCCAATTCTATTCCCAGATTATTCAGCCTTTCATCACAAGACAACCCCTTTCGCCCCAGAGACCAATTTAGTGAACCTTCTCTGTGACACTTCCAATGCAAGTATATCCTTTCTTAAATGTGGAGACCAAAAGTACCAAAAGCAGAAACACACATGCGCACAGACACACATACATACACACAAATGTACAACACACACATGCATGCACACACATACATGCGTGTACACACACATACATGCACACAACACACATACACACGCACGCTCAGACACAACACACAGATCATACACAAACACATACACACACCACACACACACATACATGATATACACATAACACAACACAACACAACTTTGTGGGCGGCACGGTAGCACAGTGGTTAGCACTGCTGCTTCACAGCTCCAGGGTCCCGGGTTTGATTCCTGGCTCGGGTCATTGTCTGTGTGGAGTTTGCACATTCTCCTCGTGTCTGCGTGGGTTTCCTCCGGGTGCTCCGGTTTCCTCCCACAGTCCAAAGATGTGCGGGTTAGGTTGATTGGCCAGGTTAAAAAAATTGCCCCTTAGAGTCCTGGGATGCATAGGTTAGAGGGATTAGCGGGTAAAATATGTGGGGGTAGGGCCTGGGTGGGATTGTGGTCGGTGCAGACTCGATGGGCCGAATGGCCTCCTTCTGCACTGTAGGGTTTCTATGATTTCAACACAACACACACATGCCAGGATTTTACGACCTCACTCAGGTGAGGCTCATAAAATCCCACCCAAGGCCAACGGAGAATTCCGTTCTGGGAGCCTCATCCTCCCCGATTCCAGGGCGGGCGTGCCGGTAAAATTCCAGCCACACACACACATACACTATAGTTTCCTAAAATCATTAGAACTATTGGTATTCCAGTAGTTCAGAGGTAAAGGGTGCCATCTATTGTCCTGATTTAACAACAACAACAATCAGCATTTATATAGCACCTTTAATGTGGTAAACTATCCAAAGTCACTTTATCAGGTAAAACATGACACCGAGACACAGAAAGAGACATTAGGACAGGTCAAAGATGTGGGTTTTATGGACTGTCTGAAGGGAGAGGGAGAGAGAAAGAGGTGTATATACTTAGGGAGGGAATTTAAAAGCCTAGAGCTTAAAACCAAGGAATTCAACTGGACAGCAGCCAAAGGTGGAGTGAGATAAATATATTTATTTATTTAGTATTTATTTATTATTCACATTCACACACATTATTAGTTACATTCACACTGCAATGGAGTTACTGTGAAATTCCCCTATGGGATACGTGAGTGGCTGGCGTTTGAGGGGAGTTCAGAGATCTTGGATGGTAGTCGGGCTGGAGGATTCTCCAGACAGAGTGAGCACTCGGTAGAGCCAGACTGAGATATCCTTATTCAGCATCCTGCCTGGCTTGATCCGTTTTTCGCTGCTTGTCAAGATGCCTGCTGTCATCAAGCAGCTGTTTATCACAGCCTATTCTTGTATTCCTGTGGTTTCTGGAGCATCCCATCTTCAAGAACAAGCCAGCAGTGTGCCTGCAACACAGAGTGTAGACCAGAGGCAGAAATAAACAAGAGAAACTGCAAAAGCTGAAAATTTAAATCGAAAAGCGGCAGTGCCGTGGTTATCCAACTGGTCACGATACATCCTTTACGCTTGGGCTGTTTTTATTTCCATGATGTGGAGATGCCGGCGTTGGACTGGGGTAAACACAGTAAGAGTCTTAACAACACCAGGTTAAAGTGTTGCCATATTTGCTACGAAATAAACCTGTTGGACTTTAACCTGGTGTTGTTAAGACTCTTACTGTGTTTGTATTGCACCATTGGTGCTCCTGAAGTGCAAATCACTGTTGGTTTTGTAGTAACCCAGAGGGTGGATATCTTAGTCCCACTATGATATTCTGAGGATTTGAGTTATATAAAAAAAGATGCTGGAAATCTAAAAATATTTTAAATAAAAGTTTGATTTGATTTGATTTGGTTTATTATTGTCTCATGTATTAGCATACAGTGAAAAGTATTGTTTCTTGCGCGCTATACAGACAAAGCATACCGTTCATAGAGAAGGAAATGAGAGAGTGCAGAATGAAGTGGGGGTTACAGTCATAGCCAGGGTGTAGAGAAAGATCAACTTAATGCAAGGTAGGTCCATTCAAAAGTCTGACGGCAGCAGGGAAAAAGCTGTTCTTGAGTCGGTTGGTACATGACTTCAGACTTTTGTATCTTTTTCCCAACAGAAGAAGGTGGAAGGGAGGATGCCCGGCATGCGTGGGGTCTTTAATTATCCTGGCTGCTTTTCCGAGGCATCAGGAAGTGTAGACAGAGTCAATGGAAGGGAGGCTGTTTTGCATAATGGATTGGGCTACATTCACGACCTTTAGAACATAGAACATTACAGCGCAGAACAGGCCCTTCGGCCCACGATGTTGCACCGACCAGTTAAAAAAAAACTGTGACCCTCCAACCTAAACCAATTTCTTTTCGTCCATGAACCTATCTACGGATCTCTTAAACGCCCCCAAACTAGGCGCATTTACTACTGATGCTGGCAGGGCATTCCAATCCCTCACCACCCTCTGGGTAAAGAACCTACCCCTGACATCGGTTCTATAACTACCCCCCCTCAATTTAAAGCCATGCCCCCTCGTGCTGGATTTCATACCAAGCTGTGATAACAATCAGAAAGAATACTTTCTCTGGTGCATCTGTAAAAGTTGGTGAAAGTCGTAGCTGACATGCCAAATTTCCTTAGTCTCCTGAGAAAGTAGAGGCGTTGGTGGGCTTTCTTAACTATATATGGGGGGACCAGGACAGGTTGCTGGTGATCTGGACACCTAAAAACTTGAAGCTCTTGACACTTTCTACTTCGTCCCCGTTGATGTAGACAGGGGCATGTTCTCCTCTACGCTTCCTGAAGTCAATGACAATCTCCTTCGTTTTGTTGACATTGAGGGAGAGATTATTGTTGCCGCACCAGTTCACCAGATGCTCTATCTCACTCCTGTACTCTGTCTCGTCGTTGTTTGAGATCCGTCTCACTATGGTGGAGTCGTTAGCAAACTTGAAAATTGAATTGGAGGGGAATTTGGCCACACAGCCATAGGTGTATAAGGAGTATAGTAGGGTGCTGAGAACACAGCCTTGTGGGGCACCGGTGTAGAGGATGATCTTGGAGGAGGTGTTGTTGCCTATCCTTACTAATTGCGGTCTGTGAGTTCGGAAGTTCAGGATCCAGTTGCAGAGGGAGGAGCCGAGGCCCAGGCCACAGAGTTTGGAGATGGGTTTCGTCGGAATAATGGTGTTGAAGGCTGAGCTGTAGTCAATAAATAGGAGTCTGACATAGGTGTCCTTGTTATCTAGGTGTTCCAGGATTGAGTGCAGGGCCAGGGAGATGGCGTCTGCTGCGGACCTGTTGCGGTGATAGGCAAACTGTCATGGATCCAGGTAGTCCGGGAGGCGGGAATTGATTCGTGCCATGGCTAGCCTTTTGAAGCACTTCATAATGATGGATGTCAGAGCCACCGGCCGATAGTCATTAAGACACGTTGCTTGATTTTTCTTAGATACTGGGATGATGGTCGTCTTCTTGAAGCAGCTAGGGACCTCAGATAGTTGTAAAGAGAGCTTGAAGATGTCTCTGAATACCCCCGTCAGCTGATCTGTGCAGGATCTGAGTGCTCATTCGGGTACCCCTTCCAGGCCAGTCGCTTTCCGCGGATTGACCTTCGAGAAAGCTGCTCTAACATCTGCAATGGTGACCTCAGATATAGGTTCATCCAGGGCTTCCAGGGTGGAGGGTGTGCTCTCACTGATCTCTTGCTCAAAACATGAAAATGTCAATATATCGAAGGTTGGGTATCCTAAATTGCAATGAGAACATAAGAAATAGGAGCAGGAGTCGGCCATCTGGCCCCTCAAGCGTGCTCCGCCATTCAATAAGATCATGGCTGATCTGATAGTGGTTTAGTTCCACTTACCCGCCCGCTCCCCATAACCCTTAATTCCCTTATTGATCAGAAATCTATCCACCTGTGACTTAAACATATTTAACGAGGTAGCCTCCACTGCTTCAATGGGCAGAGAATTCCAGAGATTCACTACCCTCTGAGAGAAGAAGTTCCTCCTCAACTCTGTTCTAAACTGACTCCCCCTTAATTTGAGGCTGTGTCCTCTAGTTCTTGTTTCCTTTCTAAGTGGAAAGAATCTCTCTGCCTCTACCCTGTCGAGCCCCTTCATTATCTTATATGTCTCTATAAGATCTCCCCTCAGCCTTCTAAACTCCAACGAGTACAGGCCCAATCTACTCAATCTCTCCTCATAAGCTAACCCCCTCATCTCTGGTATCAACCTGATGAACCTTCCCTGTACTCTCTCCAATGCCAATATATCCTTTCGCAAATAAGGGGACCAAATTGCACACAGTACTCTAGTTGCGGCCTCACCAGTACCTTGCACAATTGCAGCAAGACCTCCCTGCTTTTATACTCCATCCCCTTCGCGATAAAGGCCAACATTCCATTTGTCTTCTTGATCACCTGCTGCACCTGCAAACTGAGTTTTTGCGATTCATGCACAAGGACCCCCAGGTCCCTCTGCACAGTAGCATGTTGTAATTTTTCACATTTAAATAATAGTCCATTTTACTATTATTCCTTCCAAAGTGGATAACCTCACACTTGTCAATGTTATACTCCATCTGCCAGATCCTCGCCCACTCACTTAGCCTATCCAAATCTCTCTGCAGACTTTCCGCATCCTCCACGCAATTCGCTTTCCCACTCATCTTTGTGTCATCCGCAAACTTTGTTACCCTACACTCAGTCCCCTCCTCCAGATCGTCTATGTTTATGGTAAACAGTTGAGGCCCAGCCCCGATCCCTGCGGCACGCCACTGGTCACCCACTGCCAACCAGAAAAGAACCCATTTATTCCAACTCTCTGCTTCCTGTTAGATAGCCAATCTTCAATCCACGCTAACACTTTACCCCCAACTCCGTGTACCCTAATCTTCTGCAGCAACCTTTTGTGAGGCACCTTATCGAACGCCTTCTGGAAATCTAAAAACACCACATCCACCGGTTCCCCTCTGTCAATGCACTCGTTACATCTTTATAAAAATCCAGTAAATTCATCAAACACGACTTTCCCTTCATGAATCCATGCTGCGTCTGCTTGATCGAACCATTTTTTTTTCCAGGTATCCTGCTATTTCTTCTTTAATGATGGATTCCAGCAGTTTCCCAACTACAGACATTAAGCTAACCGGCCTGTAGTTACCCGCCTTTTGTCTACCTCCTTTTTTAAACAGTGGCGTCACATTAGCTGTTTTCCAATCAGCTGTCACTTCCCCAGAGTCCAGCGAATTTTGATAAATTACAACCAACGCATCTGCTATTACTTCTGCCATTTCTTTCAGTACCCTGGGATGCATTCCATCTGGGCCCAGGGACTTGTCTACCTTTAGTCCCATTAGCCTACCAAGCACTACCTCTTTAGTAATAGTAATCATTTTAATAAGGTAGATAAGTCTCCGGGGCCAGATGGGATTTATCCCAGGTCACTGCGGGAGGAAATGGGAGAAATAGTTGGGGCCTTAACAGATATCTTCACATCCTCTTTGACCACAGGTGAGGTTCCAGAGGACTGGAGAATAGCCAATGTTGTTCCCTTGTTTAAGAAAGGAAGCAGGGATAATCCAACAAATTATAGGCCGGTGAGCCTGACATCAGTGGTGGGGTAGCTTTTGGAGAAGCTACTGAGGGATAGGATATATGCACATTTGGAAGGAAATGGACTAGTTAGTGACAGGCAGTATGGTTTTTTACGGGAAGGTCATGTCTCACCAACTTGTTGAGTTTTTTGAAGAGGTGACAAAGATAATTGATGAGGGAACGACTGTGGATCTAGTTTATATGGACTTTAGTAAGGTGCTTGACAAGGTCCCACATGGCAGACTGGTACAAACATTAAAATCACATGAGATTCGGGGTGGGCTGGCTAGATGGATACAGAACTTGCTTGGTCAGAGAAGACAGAGAGTAGCAGTGGAAGGATGTTTTTCAGAATGAAGATCTGTAGTCCTTGGTGTTCCGCAAAGATCAGTGCTGGGACCTCTGTTGTTTATAGTATATATAAAAGATCTGGAGGAAAATGTAAGTGCTCTGATTAGTAGTTTGCAGATGACATGAAGATTGGTGGAGTTGCAGATAATGCCGAGGATTGTCAGAGGATACAACAGGATATAGATAGAATGGAGACTTGGGCACAGAAATGGCAGATGGAGTTTAATCCGGACAAATGAGAGGTGATGTATTTTGGAGGGTCAAATTTCGGTGTGAATTATATTATAAATGGCAGAACCATTAAGAACATTAACATACAGAGGGATCTGGGCGTGCAGGTTCACAGTTCCCTAAACACAAGTGGCCAAGGTGATTAAGAAGGCATATAATATGCTTGCCTTCATCGCCCAGGGCATTGAGTACAAGTGTTGGGAAATCATGTTGCAGCTATATAAAACCTTGGGTAGGCTGCATTTGGAATATTGGGCCTTATCATTTTAATTCTAGGTGCTGGGCGGATTTGAAACTGGGAGTGTTTCAGATCCGACTTTTAGACCCGTTCTCCGGCGCCCCCATACGCATCCTGCCTGAAAAAATATCAGCGATTCCGAATCGTGCTGCACAAGCCCGTGGGCGGGGCTTAACGTGCCCGAAATCCTGCAGCTCCGATTGGCGCCTCCAACTGCACATGCGCAGACAAAAAAATGATAGAATGCGGCTCCCCTGCCACATCGCTCCCGGGCTGGATAATGCCTCCCTCTGGCCCCCACAGACATTGCCCCACCCCCACAGCATTACTGACCCCCTTATCCCCCCACCCCCTCTGCCACCCAGACCGATTGCGGGCCCCTCCCGTCCTTCCCCCTCACTGATCACAGGAAGAGTGGCAATGGGCCCCTGCTTTCCGCCTCCCCCCCCCCAGCCCCCCCCCCCCCCCCCCCCCCCCACTGATCTCAAGCAGAGAGCCGTCGGATGCCCAGCCCCTACCTCCTTACTAATTGGAGTGCCCAAATCAGACTTTTGTGGAGCATGTCTGTTTTGCGCCGAATCTGGATCGGCGAACGCGGTGACAAAGGGGGAAGTGTCTGTAAGGTTGGGCGTGTAGCCCATTAAGTCAATTTAAATTACAACAATATTAGGCGGGAACTGAAGAATGTAAATTGGGGGCAGATGTTTGAGGGGAAATCAACAGCTGGCATGTGGGAAGCTTTCAAGTGTAAGTTGATCGGGATTCAAGACGGGCACATTCCTGTAAGGATGAAGGATAAGTATGGCAAGTTTTGGGAACCTTGATAATGAGAGATATTGTGAGCTGAGTCAAAAAGAAAAAGGAAGCATTTGTCAAGGCTAGGAGGTTGGGAACACACAAAGCAAGTGTGGAATGCAAGGAAAGTAGAAATAAATTTAAGCGAGGAGTAAGGAGGGCTAAAAGGGGGCATGAAAAGTCAATGGACAGCAGGATTAAGGAAAATCCCAAGGCTTTTTACACATATATAAAGAGCAAGAGGGTAGCCAGGGAGAGGGTTGACCCACTCAAGGACAAGGGAGGGAATCTATGCGTGGAGCGTGAGGATTTGGGTGAGATATTAAATGAGTACTTTGCCTCAGTATTCACCAAAGAGAAGGACTTGGTGGATGATGAATCTGGGAAAGGGTGTGGAGATAGTTTGAATCATGTTGAGATCAAAAAGGAGGAGGTATTGGGGTTTCTGAGAAACATTAAAATAGACAAGTCCCCAGGGCCTGATGGGATATACCCCAGAATACTGAGAGAGGCAAGGGAGGAAATTGCTGGGGCTTTGGGAGAAATTTTTGTATCCCCACTGGCTGCAGGGGAGGTGTGCTCCGAAAGCTTATGGTATTTGCTACCAAATAAACCTGTTGGACTTTAACCTGGTGTTGTGAGAATTCTTACTGTACAGGGGAGGTCACAGAGGATTGGAGAATAGCCAATGTTATTCCTTTGTTTAAGAAGGGTAGCAAGAATAATCCAGGTAATTATTGGCCAGTGAGTCTTACGTCAGTGGTAGGGAAATTATTGGAGAGGATTCTTCGAGACAGGATTCAGTCCCACTTGGAAATAAGTGGACGTATTAGCGAGAGGCAACATGGTTTTGTGAAGGGGAGGTCATGTCTCACTAACTTGATCGCGTTTTTCGAGGAAGTGACGAAGATGATTGATGAGGGTAGGGCAGTGGATGTTGTCTACATGGACTTCAGTAAGGCCTTTGATAAGGTCCCTCATGGCAGACTGGTGCAGAAGGTGAAGTCGCATGGAATTAGACGTGAGCTGGCAAAGTGGACACAGAACGCGCTCGGTCAAAGAAGACAGAGGGTAGCAGTGGAAGGGTGCGTTTCTGAATGGAGGGCTGTGACAAGTGGTGTTCCTCAGGGATCAGTGCTGGGACTTTTGCTGTTTGTAATATATATAAATGATTTGGAGGAAAATGTAACTGGTTTGATTAGTAAGTTTGCAGAAGACACAAAGGTTGGTGGATTTGCAGACAGCGATGAGGGGCAATGTTTGAAGGAGATGTACGAGACAAGTTTTTTACACAGAGGGTGGCGGGTGCCTGGAACCCGCTGCGGGGCAGGTAGTGGAAGCAGATACGATGGTGACTTTTCAGGAGCGCCTTGACAAATACATGAATAGGATGGGAATAGAGGGATATGGTCCCCAAAAGGGTAGGGGGTTTTAGTTAAGTCGGGCAGCATGGTCGGTGCAGGCTTGGAGGGCCGAAGGGCCTGTTTCTGTGCTGTAATTTTCTTTGATCTTTGTAAATGCATG
Source organism: Mustelus asterias (assembly GCF_964213995.1). Lineage (NCBI taxonomy): Eukaryota > Metazoa > Chordata > Chondrichthyes > Carcharhiniformes > Triakidae > Mustelus > Mustelus asterias. Next base: position 133,613,677 of record NC_135806.1, read on the forward strand.
CAAATGCATTTAAATGGCAGTCTGGCCCGTTTCGGGCACGGTCCCGATCACGGCCATTTTCGGGCCTTGGTAAAGGGGGAACCGACGCGGAGGCAGGCGCCTCACACCTGACTTTACCAACATTTCGAGCCCGAAAACAGGCCAACTTGATGGTAAAATCAGGCCCATTGTGCGCAGTTCTGATCACTACACTGCCAGAAGGATGTGGAAGCTTTGGAGAGAGTGTAAAGAAGGTTCACCAGGATGCTGCCTGGTCTCGAGGGTGTTGGCTATGAGCAGAGGTTGAATAAATTAGGATTGTTTTCACTGGAAAGATGGAGGCTGAGGAGAGACCTGATGGAGGTCTATAGAATTATGAGAGGCCGATAGATAGTCAGAGGCTTTTCCCCAGGGTGGAAATGTCCGTTACAAGGAGGCACAGGTTCAAGGTGAGAGGGGGAAAGTTTAAGGGAGATGTGCGGGGGACATTTTTCATGCAGAGAGTGGTGGGTGCCTGGAATGCGCTGCCAGGGAAGGTGGTGGAAGCAGGCACATTAGCAACGTTGAAGAGGCATATGGATCGGTAGATGAATAGGGAGGGAATAGAGGGATACAGTCCAAGTAAGGGCAGAAGTTTTTTTTAGCTTAGTTAGGGCATCATGATCGGCACGGGCTTGGAGGGCCGAAGGGCCTGTTCCTGTGCTGTACTTTTCTTTGATCTTTGTTCTTTGTTGGTCTTTGAAAGTGAAATACTGCAGATGCTGAAAATCTGAAACAAAAACACGGAGAAACATGCGCAGAGACACAGTGGGTCCGGCAGGATCTGCGGGAAGAGGAACAGAATCAATGTTTCAAATCCAAGCCCTTCTAGGAGAGAGGTGGAAATGGGATGGGGTTCATGATGTTGAAAAAGAGGGTGGAGCAGTTGGAACAAAACTGAAGGTCAGGGTTGGGGCAGAGGTCAAACGATAAAGACATCAGGAAAAGTGACCTTGAAGCTGTTGGATTGTTGTAAAATCCCAGCTGGGTTCATTGATGTCCTTTGGAGGAAGACATCGACTCTCTTTACCCAGTCTGCACCGAGGCATCTTGGCTCACACCAATATGGTTGACTCATCACTGCCCGGTAAAGTGACCCAAGCAGCTCGGCTTCATTTAAACCATTCCCAGCGTTTGAAGAGGTCACGGCATTTCACTATCACAGGACTGCCCCAACGTGCTTTGCAACCAGTCAATTATGGACGGCATGGTGGCACAATGGTTAGCACTGCTGCCTCACAGCGCCAGGGACCCGATTCCCAGCTTGGGTCACTGTATATGTGGAGTCTGCACATTCTCCCCTTGTCTGCGTGGGTTTCCTCCGGGTGCTCCAGTTTCCTCCCACAGTCCAAAGATGTGCGGGTTAGATAGATGCATTGGCCATGCTAAATTGCCCCTCAGTGCCCCGGGATGTGTAGGTTAGAGGGAATGGTGGGATGAATGATTAGGATAGAGGGATTGGCGGGTTACAGGGATGGGGCCTAGGTGGGATTGTTGTCGGTGCAGACTCGATGGTCCGAATGGCCTCCTTCTGCACTGTCGGGATTCTATGATTCTAATTACTTTTTGAAGTGTGCTTACTGTTGCAATGTTGGAAATGTGTGACAGCCAATTTGCACATGTATGTGTTCCCTTACACTGACCTCTGCAGAGACCTTATTTGTTTTGTCCTTTGTTTTCATAGAAACCCTACAGTACAGAAAGAGGCCATTCGGCCCATCGAGTCTGCACCGACCACAATCCCACCCAGGCCCTACCCCCATATATTTTACCCACTAATCCCTCTAATCTATGCACCCCAGGACACTAAGGGGCAATTTTAGCATAGCCAATCAACCTAACCCGCACATCTTTGGATTGTGGGAGGAAACAGGAGCTCCCGGAGGAAACCCACGCAGACACGAGGAGAATGTGCAAACTCCACACAGACAGTGACCCAAGCCGGGAATCGAACCCAGGTCCCTGGAGCTGTGAAGCAGCAGTGCTAACCACTGTGCTACCATGCCGTTTTGTGTGTGTGTGTGCGTGGATGTATTTGGATTTTAAAAGGGGTAAATCGATACACTTCAAGATTACAAATTGTACTTTAACCAGTTCTGCGACTTGTTTTAAAAATAAGTTTTCTTTCTTTAAAAAACAATTAATCTCAGTTTAGTGAAAGCAGAGCAATTAAAATATCTTTGATTCTGGATCCGGCAGTCAGCGAAGGTAAACCATTGGCCATTCTGATGAGTGGTTTAAACATTTACACTGATGCTGCAATTTGAGGAGTAGCAGCGCTGGAGGAAATGCCCACTCCTCCCCTCCCAGTCGTAGCAACTTAGAGAGATGAAGGAATTTTCTTAGTATCTGTGATTAACCATTTATGGGCGGCACGGTGGCACAGTGGCTGGCACTGCTGCCTCACAGCGCCAGGGACCAGGGTTCAGTTCTGGCCTTGGGTCACTGTCTGTGCGGAGTCTGCACGTTCTCCTCGTGTCTGCGTGGGTTTCCTCCGGATGCTCCGGTTTCCTCCCACAGTCCGAAAGACGGGCTGGTTGAGTGCATTGGACATGCTAAATTCCCCCTCAGTGTACCCGAACAGGCGCCGGAGTGTGGCGACTGGGGGATTTTCACAGTAACTTCATTGCAGTGTTAACATAAATGACACTAATAAATGAACTTAAAAACTTTAAACTTATTTACTGATTGCAAAGAAATGAGTCTGACTGTTGTAAACAACAAGAAGAGGAGGAGACAAAATCGGTTAGGATTATATTCACTGGAGTTTAGAAGAGTGAGAGGGGATCTCATAGAAACTTATACAATTCTAACAGGGTTAGACAGGGTAAATTCAGAAAGAATATTCCCAATGGTGGGGGAGTACAGAACTAGGGGTCATAGTTTGAGGATAAGGGGTAAACTTTTTAGGACTGAGGTGAGGAGAAATTTCTTCACCCAGAGGGTGGTGAATGTGTGAAATTCACCACCACAGAAAGTAGCTGAGGCCAAAACATTGTCTGATTCCAAGAAGAAATTAGATCTAGTTCTTGGGGCTAAAGGGATCAAGGGATATGAGGGGGGGAAGGGGGGATCAGGATATTGAATTTGATGATCAGTCATGATCAAAATGAATGGCGGAGCAGGCTCGAAGGGCCGAATGACCTACTCCTGCTTTTAGTTTAAAAAAAGAGATTCGTTTTCATTGAGTTAAATACCCACGCAGGTAAAGATAGCAAAATATTTAGAAAGATAAATTTGCAGCACTCAAATTTTCTCAACCCACGTTCATACTCACACACACACGCACACACACACACAAGCATGCAAAATTTACAAATTATGCTGTTGGTAGTTACTTAGACAAATTGAAGTTCAATGCTGGAAGATTCAACAAAACTTCAGAGTTCCCCTGGCTAAAAGCTGGCTGAAATGTTTCCTAGTTCTTTCAGATTCCAGGAGTTGGGGTGAAGCCCACATATCCGCAATTGCGGAAGACAATTTATTTTCAATCCATCATTCATCTCTTCCAGAGGGCAATGCTTTTTTGCAGCTGAGATTCCTTTTGATGGAAAATCCATTAACTCTGCCTTTAACAGCTTGCCTGAAAAAGATTTCAAAATTGTTATTTTAAACACATGGGGCGGAATTTTCTGGCCTTGCTCGAGCGAGATCATAAAATCACGCGTGAGGCCGATGGAAATTTCCATTATGGGAACCTCGCCCGCCCCGGTTCTGGAATCTGGTAGAGTTTCGGCCATGATCTTTCTCAAAGAACAAAGAAAATTACAGCACAGGAACAGGCCCTTCGGCCCTCCAAGCCTGCACCAACCATGCTGCCCGACTGAACTAAAACCACCTACCCTTCCGGGCCATATCCCTCTTCTCGTATTGATTTTAGAAGGGGGTTGTTTATCTCATGTCTGAATGAAGAGTTGCCTTTTTTTATTCATTCGTGGGACATGGGTGTCGCTGGCTGGCCAGCATTTATTGTCCTTTCCTAGTTGCCCTTGGAGGGCAGTTGAAAATCAACCACATTGCTGTGGCTCTGAAGTCACATGCAGGCCAGACCAGGTAAGGACAGCAGATTTCCTTCCCTAAAGGACATGAGTAAACCAGGTGAGTTTTTCTGACAATCAACAATGATTTCATGGTTAACATATTCTTAACTCTAGATATTTTTAAAATTCATTCATGGGACATGGGCATCGCTGGCTGGCCAGCAACTATTGTCCATCCCTAGTTGCCCGAGGACATAGAATAATAGAATCCCGACAGTGCAAAAAGAGGCCATTCAGCCCATTGAGTCGGCACCGACAACAATCCCACCCAGGCCCTATCCCCGTAACCCCATATATTTACCCTGCTAATCCCCCTAAGACTAAAGGGCAATTTAGCATGGCCAATCAACCTAACCCGCACATCTTTGAGTGTCGGAGGAAACCCACGGAGACACAAGGAGAATGTGCAGACTACACACAGACAGTGACCCAAGGCTAGAATTGAACCTGGGTCCCTGGCGCTGTGAGGCAGCAGTGCTAACCACTGTGCCACCGTGTCGCAGTTAAAAGTCAACCACATTGCTGTGGCTCTTAAGTCACATACAGGCCAGACCAGCTAAGGACAGCAGATTTCCTTCCCTCAAGGACATTAGTGAACTAGATGGGATTTTCTAACAATCGACAACGGTTTTGTGCTCATCAGTAGATTCTTAATTCCAGATGTTTTTTTATTGAATTAAAATTCTACCATCTGCTGTGGTGGGATTTGAACCCGGGTCCCCAAAGCATGAGCTGGGTTTTAGGATTAGGCGTCTAGTGATAATACCACGAGGCCATCAACTAGCTTCTGCGTACTCTCCACACATGTTCAAGCAAAAAAGTAAAGTTTATTTATTAGTCATAAGTAAGACTTACATTAACACTGCAGTGAAGTTACTGTGAAATTCCCCTAGTGGCCACACTTCGGCACCTGTTTGGGTACACTGAGGGAGAATTTAGCATGGCCAATGCACCTAACCAGCAAGTCTTTCGGACTGTGGGAGGAAACTGGAGCACCCAGAGGAAACCCACGCAGACACGGGGAGGAACGTGCAAACTCCACACAGACAGTGACCCAAGCTGGCAATGGAACCCGGGTCCCTGGCGCTGTGAGGCAGCCGTGCTAACCACTGTGCCGCCCCATAGTGTTAGTATTATCATTGCTAATTCAGCAGAGAGCTAAATGATTCAAGAATTAAATCTCGTGGAAGAGAAAGTGATGTTTCATGTCAGTGGCGGGGAGGGAGGGGGTGTTATCTGTACTACACAAGTGTCAGAAAGCATTGCCTGAACATTGTGCGGTGTCCAAATCAGCCTGATTCAGGTTGACGCTAATTGGAGTTCGAGGTTCCAATCTCATTTGGAAGACTTTAAATAAACCTCTGTCTAACCTTGACTGGATGATGCCTGAATGTGTTTGATTCACATTTTAAGGACAATAAGGCTTTTGGCTCAAGCTGCCAGTTTTAAAGTGGATATCAGATATTTGAGAAGTTTTTTTTTTAGCTTTGAATGATCAAGCTCTCCCATTAACAGGAATCAGACGAATGATGCCACAGCCAAGGCAGATCATAGAATCATAGAAACCCTACAGTACAGAAAGAGGCCATTCGGCCGATCGAGTCTGCACCGACCACAATCCCACCCAGGCCCTATCCCCACATATTTACCCTGCTAATCCCTCTAACCTACGCATCCCGGGACACTAAGGGGCAATTTAGCACGGCCAATTAACCTAACCCGCACATCTTTGGACTGTGGGAGGAAACCAGAGCACCCAGAGAAAACGCACGCAGACACAGGAAAAATGTGCAAACTCCACACAGACAGTGACCCAAGCCGGGAATCGAGCCCAGGTCCCTGGAGCTGTGAAGCAACAGTGCTAACCACTGTGCTACCGTGCGATCCGAGAGGTGTAGTTGCTTCATTAACAGATGCTTTCATTCTACCATTTAGGTCAGTCGCGTTGCCAATTTTCTCTCAAGAGAATGCAAATATTACCATTTAATAAACATCACAACTGATAGCAGTTCATCTTGCTGCTATACCACTTCAAGTTTGACAAAGCAACAGATATGACCATTGATGGCATTTTTATTATTCATTCATAGGTTGTGGGCATCATTGGCAAGGCCAGCACTGGTTGCCCTTGAGAAGGTGGTGGTGAGTTGCCTTCTTGAACCCGCTGCACAAATCTTATCGAAACTTAGATGTACGAGGCAAGTTTTTTTACAGAGAGGGTGGTGGGTGCCTGGAACTCGTTGCCAGGGGAGGTAGTGGAAGCAGATACAATAGTGACTTTTAAGGGCCGTCTTGACAAATACATGAACAGGATGGGAATGGAGGGATATGGTCCCCGGAAGGGGAGGGGGTTTTAGTTCAGCCAGGCAGCATGGTCGGTGCAGGCTTGGAGGGCCGAAGGGCCTGTTCCTGTGCTGTAATTTTCTTTGTTCTTTATGGATCTTATAGATCTTATAGAAACATATAAGATTCTGAAGGGAATAGATCAGATACAAGCAGGGAGGTTGTTTCCACTGGCAGGTGAAACTAGAACTAGGGGACATAGCCTCAAAATAAGGGAGAGCAGATTTGGGACTGAGTTGAGGAGGAACGTCTTCACCCAAAAGGTTGTGAATCTGTGGAATTCCCTGCCCAGTGAAGCAGTTGAGGCTACCTCATTGAATGTTTTTAAGGCAAAGATAGATACATTTTTGAACAGTAAAGGAATTAAGGGTTATGGTGAGCGGGTGGGTAAGTAGAGCTGAGTCCACAAAAAGATCAGCCATGATCTTATTGAATGGCGGAGCAGGCTCGAGGGGCCAGGTGGCCTACTCCTGCTCCGAATTCTTATGTTCTTATGCAGCCCATGTTGTGTAGGTACATCCACAGTGCTGATAGAGAGGGAGTTCCAGGATTTTGACCCAGCAACTGCGAACGAACGGAAATACATTTCCAAGTCAGAATGTTGAATGACTTGAAGGAGAACTTCCAGGTGGTGGTGTTCCCATGTATCTGCTATTGTTGTCCTTCTAGATGGTAGCGGGCGTGGGTTTTGAAAGATGCTGTCAAAGAATCTTGGGGATTTTCTGCAGTGCTGCTCGTAGATAGTACACACGGCTGCCACTGTGTATTGAAGGTGGATGGAGTGCCAATCAAGCAGGATGCTTTGTTCTTAATGGTGTCAAGTTTCTTTAGTGTTGTTGTACTCCATCACACTCCTGACTTGTGCCTTGTGCTTTGTACACACTGTGCCACTGTGCTGCCCGTACAGTTTAGGCAGAAAATAGTTAACCTCAGGTACTCATCTCAAATGCATTTTTTCCCTCTCTCTTACATGTAACAGTGGGTGCAAGATTAAAGTACTGTGAGTGCTGGATCACAGTGCCAGGGACCCGGCTTGGGTTTTGATTTGATTTGATTTATTATTGTCACATGCATTAGTATGCAGTGAAAAGTATTGTTTCTTGCGTGCTATACAGCCAAAGCATACTGTTCATTGAGAAGGGAAGGAGAGAGTGCAGAATGTAGTGTTACAGCCATAGCTAGGGTGTAGAGAAAGATCAACTTAATGCAAGGTAGGTCCATTCAAAAGTCTGATGGCAGCAGGGAAGAAGCTGTTCTTGAGTCGGTTGGTACGTGACCTCAGACTTTTGTATCTTTTTCCCAATGGAAGAAGGTGGAAGAGAGAATGTCCAGGGTGCGTGGGGTCCTTGATTATGCTGGCTGCTTTTCCGAGGCAGTGGGAAGTGTAGACAGATGGATGGGAGGCTGGTTTGTGATGGACTGGTCTTCGTTCATGACCCTCTGACCCTTGGACAGAGCAGGAGCCTTACCAAGCTGTGATATAGCAAGAAAGAATGCTTTCTATAGTGCTTTTGTAAAATTGGTGAGAGTCGTAGCGGAGATGCTGAATTTCCTTAGCCTCCTGAGAAAGTCGAGGCATTGGTGGGCTTTCTTAACTATGATGTGGAGATGCCGGCGTTGGACTGGGGTAAACACAGTAAGAAGTTTAACAACACCATGTTAAAGTCCAACAGGTTTATTTGGTAGCAAAAGCCACACAAGCTTTCGAGGCTCTGAGCCCCTTCTTCAGGTGAGTGGGAATTCTGTTCACAAACAGAACTTATAAAGACACAAACTCAATTTACATGAATAATGGTTGGAATGCGAATACTTACAACTAATCCAGTCTTTAAGAAACTGTTAACCTCAGGTACTCATCAAAAGGTGTGTTTCTTAAAGACTGGATTAGTTGTAAGTATTCGCATTCCAACCATTATTCATGTAAATTGAGTTTGTGTCTTTATAAGTTCTGTTTGTGAACAGAATTCCCACTCACCTGAAGAAGGGGCTTGCAGCTCCGAAAGCTTGTGTGGCTTTTGCTACCAAATAAACCTGTTGGACTTTAACCTGGTGTTGTTAAACTTCTTACTTTCTTAACTATAGCATTGGCGTGGAGGGACCAGGACAAGTTGTTGGGTGATCTGAACACTAGAAACTTGAAGCTTTCGACCACTCCATCCCCATTGATGTAGACAGGAGCATGTTCCCCACTATGCCTCCTGAAGTCGATGACAATCTCCTTCATTTTGTTGACATTGAGGGAGAGACTATTGTTGCCGCACCAGTTCACCAGATTCTCTATCTCATTCCTGTACTCTGTCTCATCATTGTTTGAGATCCGACCCACTACGGTGGTGGCATCAGCAAGCTTGAAAAATGATTGGAGGGGAATTTGGCCGCACAGTCATAGGTGTATAAGGAGGTGTGTAAGAGGCTGAGAACACAGCCTTGTGGGGCACCGGTGTTGAGGGTGATTGTGGAGCAGGTGTTTTGCCTATCTTTACTGATGGTGGGGAGACAATCAGCAGCTGATGGAGAAAGATATTGAGCGTGACCATTTATTGGAACCGGCATGGTTCACTCAGGGACAACACTTGACATCGGGGGCTGAGGCAGAGCGGGGGCACGGAATCTAATTCATGGGAGTCAATGAAATAAAGATTGGCACTTTTTCAAAGCTCTTTGCCTGACCTCAGAATAGCCCGGAGCACTTTACAGTCGATGAAGTGTAGTCAGCGTGAAAGCAATTTTTATGCAGCAAGTGGCCACGCAGAGCAATGAAAGATCCTCATTGTCTTTTCACCTGAATGACAGCACCTTCCAGCAGTGCGCCGTTCCGCTCCAGGTACCGGCATCGGGAGCGACAAGATGGGTTTTGTAATCTCCGGAGTGGGGATTGAACTCATAACCTTGTTGAGGTAGAGTGGAGAACACCACCAGCTGACCCCGGGCTGACCCTGTGTTTGGACAAAATTCCACTGACTGCCTGCTGACCCGGTAACTCCTCACTAAGTTTTGATGCTGTGACGATATCTTCTGAGCCGAAAGCTTACCAAAGATGACACACGCCCCGGACCCCAGAAGCTCCCAGTCAACAGTCACGGATAAGCCCGGATCATTATTAATTAAAAGTTTGAAGTTTATTTATTGGTGTCACAAGTAGGCTTGCATTGACACTGCAATGAAGTTACTGTGAAGTTTTCTTGCATACAGCTGAGTAGCTTGCTAGTCTGTTTCAGCGGGCAATTAAGAGTCATAGAAAAATGTAATCATAGAATTGTTAGAGTGTAGAAGGAGGCCATTTGGCATCGAGTCTGTCCTGACTCTCTGACAGAGTATTTTACCCAGGCCATCTCCCCCGCCCTATCCCCGCAATCCTACACATTTACCATGGTCAATCCACCTAACCTGCACATCTTGGAACACTAAGGGGCAATTTAGCATGGCCAATCCACCCAACCTGCGCATCTTTGGACTGTGGGAGGAAACTGGAGCACCAGGAGGGAATCCACGCAAACACGGGAAGAATGTGCAAACTCCACACAAACAATCACCCAAGGCCGGAATTGAACCGGGGTCCCTGGCGCCGTGAGGCAGCAAGGTTAACCACTGTGTCACCGTGCCACCCACGTATGCTGCAGCAGGTAAAGGATGTAGATTTCTATTTTATTTCTGTCCTAAAGGACATCAATCATCGTCATAAAGTCCTAGAGTTTTACAGCACAGAGGCCCTTCAGCCCATCATGCCTGCATTGGCCATTGAGCACCTATCTATTCTAATCCCATTTTCCAGCACTTGGTCCGTAACCTTGTATGCTGTGGCATTTCATGTGCTCATTCTGATGCTTCTTAAATGCTATGAGGGTTCCGGCCTCTAGGTTAGGATTGTTTTCACTGGAGTTCAGGCGAAGGAGAGGGGATCTCATTGAGACTTATAAAATTCTAACAGGCCTAGACAGGGTGGTTGCAGGGAGGATGGTGGGGGAGTCCAGAACCAGGGGTCACAGTCTGAGGATTCAGGGTAGACCATTTAGGATGGAGATGAGGAGACATTTCTTCATCCAAACAGTGGTGAGTCTGTGGAATTCATTACCACAGGAAGTAGTTGATGCCAAAACATTGAATATATTCAAGAGGCGGCTGGATATAGCACTTGGGGCGAATGGGATCAAAGGTTATGGGGAGAAAGCAGGATTAGGCTATTGAGTTGGACGATCAGCCATGATCGTAATGAATGGCGGAGCAGGCTCGAAGGGCCAAATGGCCTCCTCCTGCTCCTATCTTCTATGTTTCTATGCTTCTACCGCCCTTTCAGGCAGTGAGTTCCAGATTCCCACCACCCTCAGTGAACCAGATGGATCCTAATTGAAAGGCCCAGCAGTTATGTCATCACTCTTCCTGGCACGAAATTGTTAATTCCAGATTTAGTTAATGAATTACATATCCCAGTTAGCATGGTGGGATTTGAATTTGCTAGCCCATACCTCTGGAGTGCTAGTTCGGTTACATAATCACTCCGCTCCCTCTCGGAGTACATTAGGTACACACACGCATACACACACACCAGCTACAGCACAAATTGGCACATTTTCAGAAATATATTCCTTGTCAACCTGATGCAGCTTTCTTATTGTCTGAGGGTAATTAACAAGAGCTCCGTGTCCCTGAGGTATGTGCTGCTATAATTTGCTGAATGCGCTGTGCCACAGAGCTTTGTGAAACCTACCTGCATTTTAATCCTCAATGATCCCGCCACACACACCAGCCCTGATGACAGCTTTCCAGTGGCTCCCTGCGTTTACCCAGGAGCGGTTGTACAATTAGCCGGACGACGGAAAGCCCTCTGGTTCAGTCCCTGACTTGTGTTGGGCTGGATCCTCTCAGCCAAGCCAATGTTCAAGGCTAATTAAATATCTGTCACCACGGTTCAAATCCCCCACTCCACTCCTTCTCGGGGAAGAAAGAAATTAAAAGGTAAACTATGCCATGTAAAAAAAATAGAAGGCACGCTGCCTCTTGAGACTTCAGTGCAATTTAACTTTTCAATCTCTTGTTTTTAATGTACGCAGCGACTAAGCTTCTGGAATAGAGAATTCCAAAGGTTCACAGCCCTGAGATTGAAGAAATTTCTCCTCACCTCAGGCTGAAATATGCTCAGACTATGATCCCTCTTTCTAGATTCTCCAGTCAGGGGAATCAGCCTCGCAGCATCTGTCCTGTCTCGCCCATTGTTGGTTACCACCAGGAGTGCTGAGCCATGGTCTGGCCAGTACTATGAGTCTGTAGATATGTTACTGTTGGGGTTAGGGTTGGGCTGTTCTACCTGTTAATATAGTCCTATGGTACACCCCAGTTGGCTCCGCCTCCTGGGAGAGGTATAAAGGTCACTGCTCTGCCTGGTGACCCTTTAGTCTGGGATTGTATGTTGTATATAGTAGCTCCGTTATTGTTGGCAATAAAAGCCTTTATTTCCCGGGTACATCCTGCCTCCCGTGTGATTTATCGCGCATCACCCTCTAAAGGGGGAATTTTCCCATCCCGCCCACCACAGCAATCGTAGCGAGTGGGGGCGGACCATACAAAGGTCCGTTGACCTCAGGCGGGATTTTCCGGTTTTGGAGCGAGCATCGGTCGGAAAATCCCGCCCTTTATATGTCTCCGTGAAATCACTTCTCTTTCCTCTTATCTCCAGGGAATATAGTCACACAGCAGAGATCTTACAAAACTGACGCCCCACTGCAGTACTGAGGTAGAGCTGCACTGTTGGAGGTGCTGTTTTTCAGGTGAGATGTTAAGCCAAAGCCCCCACTGCCCTCTCAGGAGGCTAAGGAAATTTGGCATGTCCATTACGACTCTCACTAACTTTTACAGATGCACCATAGGAAGCATTCTTTCTGGTTGTGTCACAGCTTGGTATGGCTCCTGCTCTGTCCAAGACCGCAAGGAACTACAAAAGGGTCGTGAATGCAGCCCAATCCATCACACAAACCAGCCTCTCATCCATTGAATCTGTCAACACTTCCCACTGCCTCGGAAAAGCAGCCAGCATAATCAAGGACCCCACGTACCCTGGATGTACTCTCTTCCACCGTTCTTCTGTCGGGAAAAAAAATACAAAAGTCTGAGGACACGTACCAACCAAGACAGCTTCTTCCCTGCTGCCATCAGACTTTTGAATGGAACCACCTTATATTGAGCTAATCTTTCTCTACACCTTATCTTTGGTTGTAACACCACATTCTGCATTCTCTCCTTTCCTTCTCCCCTATGTACTCTATGTGCGCTTTGCTTTATCTGTGTAGCGCATAAGAGGCAATACTTTTCACTGTATTCCAGTGAAAATAATAAACCAAATCAAAAAAAAAACCCTCCCCCTCCCCCCCTGCAGTACTGAGGCAGAGCTGCACACTGTCGGAGGTGCTGTCTTTCAGGTGAGATGTTAAGCCAAGGCTCCCACTGCCCCCTCAGGTGTGTGTAAAAGATCCAATGGCGTTATTTTGAAGAGTCCTCCCAATGTCTTGGTCAATTGCTGCCTCTCAGTAAACATCACAGAATCAGATTATCTGATCTTTATCCAATTGTTGTTTGTGGGAGCTTGCTGTGCATATAATGGCTGACACTACTTCATTGGCTGCAAAGAGTTTTGGCACATACAGGGGGAGGTGATGGCCGAGTGGTATTATCGCTGGACTATTAATCCAGAAACTCAGCTCATGTTCTTGGGACCCAGGTTCGAATACCGTCACGGCAGATGATAGAATTTGAATTTAACAAAAAATATCTGGAATCTACCCACGACCATGAAACCACTGTCGATTTTCGGAAAAACCCATCTGGTTCACTAATGTTCTTTAGGGAAGGAAATCTGCTGTTCTTACCCGGTCTGGCCTACATGTGACTCCAGAGCCACAGAAATGTGGTTGACTCTCAACTGCCCCCAGGGATGTCCAATCAACGCTGGCCCAGCCAGCGACGCCCACGTCCCACAAATGAATATAAAAAAGTCCTGGTTTCCAATAATGGAACGGCTTCCACCAGCGGTGATTTTCAGAAGGGGCGACACGGTGGCACAGTGGTTAGCACTGCTGCCTCACAGTTACAGGGGCCCGGGTTTGATTCCCGGCTTGAGTCACTGTCTGTGCGGAGTCTGCACGTTCTCCCCATGTCTGCGTGGGTTTCCTCCGGGTGCTCCGGTTTCCTCCCATAGTCTGAAAGATGTGCTGGTTAGGTGGATTGGCCGTGCTAAATTCTCCCTCAGTGTATCCATACAGGCACCGGAGTGTGGCGACTGGGGGATTTTCACAGTAACTTCCTTGCAGTGTTAATGTAAGCCTACTTGTGACTAATAAATAGTCTAGCCACTGCTGCCCATGTCCCACAAATGAATAAAAAAAGATCATGAAAGACACGAGACAAATGCAAGCATTTCTCTTTAATGCTGTTCCCACCCTGGCCTGAGTTTCACCACCAATCATGTCAGTGCACTGCACTCACTGGGTGAGGTTTTCCAATCTGCTCACTGCAGGAATTGTCCTGGGTGGGAGGGAATATTTGACAGACCAGCGAAAGGTCCATTGACCTCGGGTGGGAAGTTCTGGTTCCACAGCAGTTGGTCCCGGATATCCAGCCCATAGTCTACATTAGCACCTAATTAGAGGGTCCATGACCATGATTGAAATCCATTCCCTTTGCATGTTAGAAAGGAGAAGAAAGAAATTGGAAGGTAAACAATATAAAGTAAGATGTACGCTAGTGTTCCCAACCCTCCAGGATTGTCCTGGAGTCTTCAGCAATTCATGACCAATCACCCAGAACATTGTTGGGAGAAACAGGTGGGAACAAAATCTGAAATGGTCAGGAAATCTTGGAAAATAAAATCATAGAATCCCTACAGAGCAGAAGGAGGCTATTCAGCCCATCGAGTCTACCCCAACCACAATCCCACCCAGGCCCTATCCCCATAAACAGATACATTTACCCTAGCTAGTCCCCCTGACACTAAGGGGCAATTTAGCATGGCCAATCCACCTAACCCGCACATCTTTGGACTGTGGGAAGAAATGCTTTTTCTTCCATTTTGTTTGGTTAGCACTGCTGCCTCACACCGCCAGGGACCCGAGCTCAATTCCTCCTTTGGGTGCCGGTCTGTGTGGAGTTTGCATCTTCTCGCCGTGTCTGCGTGGGTTTCCTCCGGGCACTCCAGTTTCTTCCCACAGTCCAAAAATGTGTAGGTTAGGGGGATTAATGGGGTAAATATGTGGGGTTATAGGGTTAGGGCGGGGGTGGGCCTGGGTAAGATGCTCTGTCAGAGAGTCGCTTCAGACTCAATGGGCTGAAGGGCCTCCTTCTGCACTGTACTTGTGATTTAATGATTCTAACACTTCCATTCTATTAGTTAGGAAGATGTCACCGATGGGATTAAAAACTGCCGTATTGACAGTCAAGAATCATTCCCATGATGTGGAGGTGCCGGCGTTGGACTGGGGTGGGCACAGTAAGAAGTCTCACAATGCCAGGTTGAACTCCAACAGGTTTATTCGGAATCATGAGCTCTCGGAGCGCTGCCCCTTCATCAGGTGAGTGGAGAGGTAGTTTTCACAATGTAGGAAGATAGGAGAGAAAGAGCTACTATAAGATTGTAAGAGTTTTAACAACACCAGGTTAAAGTCCAACAGGTTTATTTGGTAGCAAATGCCATTAGCTTTCGGAGCCCTGCTCAGATGGAGTGTTTACCCCAGTCCAACGCCGGCATCTCCACATCATTACTATAAGATTGCCAGGCTCTGCTGGGGATTTTGTTTAATCAACTAAGATGTAGAACTTACTTTCAATTAGTGGGGGCAATAAATGTCAATGGGATTCTATGAGTTTCTACCTCTCCTCTCTGCCCAGACCACTCATGATTTTGAGCACTTCTATTAAATCTCCTCCACTGCTTTAACCACCTGATAGACCAGACTATTCCTCCAACCACCCGACCTCTGCCCAACAGAACAGACCATCCTGTAACCACTTGACTACGCCCGACCTGTCCTGACGAATCACCCTCCCCAACTGCGATCACCCCGAACTATCCCCCTGACCAGATCCGATTAACCCGACCTTAGCTGCCTCAACCATCTGATTACCCCAGTTCCAACCCAACTCACCCGACAACCTGACTGCCACAGGGCCATAGAGATATACAGCATGGAAACAGGCTCTTCAGCCCAACTCATCCATGCCAACCAGGTTTCCTAAACTGAACCAGTCCTATTTGGGCCATATCCCTCTAAACTTTCCCCATTCATAGAGTTTGTTAACCTGGTATTGTGCGACTTTTTACTAAGAATAATTTTCCATCGGCTAACAGAGGATCTGATTTCCAATTGGCTGTGGGCTGGGAGGATGGTCTTGTGGGGTAACCAATGGCGGCAGCATTGGGAGCCCAGGGTGGTTGGAGCCAGTCTCCAGGAATCTGTCCAATCTGAGTTGGCCGACAGACTGGGGGTAGAGGTTGGAAAGAGGTTGCTTTTGTCCCAGTTTTCAGTCTTGTCAAATATATTTGTTCAAGTTAAGATGCCTTCGCTGGGAAGAGTTGCTGATTGGCAGCAGAGGGAGAGGCAGTGAGGGTGACAATGTCAGCAAGAGAAGCTAAAAACGGTTTTCATCAAACCGAGTGGAGAACGTCTGAAAATTAGTGACTCAACGGCAACCCCGGGAGCAAAAATAAACTAGCTCAAGAGTTCCCTCTGCAGCTCATTGAGCCTCACAGCAAGTGTGTGATTATTGCATTGCTAATATCCAAAATAACAGGGTTAATTTTGGACGTGTTTTTGTTGAAACATTCCATCCAGGGAGAACGCATCGACCTCGATCTTCTAGTCAGCGGGATGTGCTGGGTATGTTTGCCACCGCCCTGAAAGATTTACAGACCCGACAATACTGCCCATTTCTTAGAATCCCTACAGTGCAGAAGGGACGGGCGGCACGGTGGCACAGTGGTTAGCGCTGCTGCCTCACAGAGCCAGGGACCCGGGTTCAATTCCCGGCTTTGGTCACTGTCAGTGCAGAGTTTGCATGTTCTCCCCATGTCTGCGTGGGTTTCCTCCGGGTGCTCCGGTTTCCTCCAACAGTCCAAAGATGTGTAGGTTAGGTGCATTGGCCATGCTAAATTCTCCCTCAGTGTACCCGAACAGATACTGGAGTGTGGCGACTAGGGGAATTTCACAGTAACTTCATTGCAGTGTTAATGTAAGCCTTACTTGTGACTAATAAATAAGCATTAAGTTAATTATGAGGCCATGCGGCCCGTCGAGTCTGCACCAACCCCAACCCTACCCAGGCCCTATCCCCATAACCTCACCTATTTACCCTGCTAATGCCCCTGACAAGAGGGTCAATTTAGCAAGGCCAAACCGCATATCTTTGGACTGTGGGAGGAAACCGGAGCACCCGGAGAAAACCCATGCAGACACGGGGAGAACATGCAGACTCCGCACAGACAGTGAACCCAGGTCCCTGGCATTGTGAGGCAGCAGTGCTAACCACTGTGCCACCGTGCCACCGATATTCCAATTGTGCCAGGATATTCCAATCCTGAGCTGAGGCAGAATTGGGAAAAGGGTAAGACCAGCATCCGTGATAGAGTCAGGGGGAGGAGAGGACAGGCCCTCTTGTAGCTGTTGTATTCGGGTCAGGTTGTAAAGGCTCAAGTCTTTTGGAGAATGAGTGTGGAGTAGCGAAAGGATGACTGGGTGAGTGAGTGAATGGGTGGACTGGTGAGGTGGGTAGGTGGCTGAGCGGGTAGCCGGGTTGACTGGGCAGTTGAGTTAAGGATGTTACCGGGACTTGAAGGTTTGAATTATAAGGAGAGGCTGGACAGGCTGGGACTTTTTCCATGGAGCGTAGGAGGATGAGGGCTGACCTTATAGAGGTCTATAAAAACCTGAGGGGCATAGATCAGTTGAATAGCCAGGGTTTTTTCCCCAGGTTAGGGGAGTCCAAAGCTAGAGGGCATAGGCTTAAGGTGAGAGGGGAAAGATTTAAAAGGAATCGAGGGGCAACTGTTTCACACAGAGGGTGGTGCATATACGGAATAAGCTGCCAGAGGAGGTGGTAGAGGCGGGTAGAATTACAACAGTTAAAAGATATTTGGACAGGTAAAAAGTTTTTAAAGTTTATTTATTAGGCACAAGTAAGGCTTACATTAACACTGCAATGAAGTTACTATGAAATTCCCCTAGTCGCCACACTCGGGCGCCTGCTCAGGTCAATGCACCCTAACCAGCACGTCTTTCAGACAGCGGGAGGAAACCGGAGCACCTGGAGGAAACCCACGCAGACACGGGGAGAACGTGCAAACCCCAGACAGACAGTGACCCAAGCCGGGAATCGAACCCAGGTCCCTGGCACTGTAAGACAGCAGTGCTAAATACTGTGCCACCGTGCCAGCGTGCCACCCCATGAATGGGAAAGGTTTAGAGGGCCAAATGGGACTTGTTCAGTTTAAGAAACCTGGTTGGCATGGATGAGTTGGGCCGAAGGGCCTGTTTCCATGCTGTAGATCTCTATGGCTCTGTGACAGTCAGGTGGTCAAAGCGTTGTCGGGTGAGTTGGATTGGGTCAGGGAGTAATCAGGAGGTTGAGGCAGGTAGGATTGGGTTAATCGGATCTGGTCTGGGGGAAATCTGGGGGTGATCGCAGTTGGGGAGGGTGATTCGTCAGGACAGGTCGGGCGTAGTCAAGTGGTTACAGGATGGTCTGTTCTGTTGGGGAGACATCAGGTGGTTGGAGGAAAAGTCTGGTCTATCAGGTGGTTAAAGCAGTGGAAAAGATTTAATAGAAGTACTCAAAATCATGAGTGGTCTGAGCAGAGAGCAGAAGGAGAAACTCATAGAATCCCGTAGAATCCTTACAGTGCAGAAGGAGGCCATTCAGCCCATCGAGTCTGCACCGACCACAAACCCACCCAGGCCCTATCCTTGTAACCCCACGCAATCCCCCTGACACTAAGGGGCAATTCCACCCAGACCTGTTCTCCGTAATCCCAAGTATTTACCCCACTAATCCCCCTAACCTACACATCTTGGAACACTAAGGGTCAATTTAGCATGTCCAGTCCACCTAACCTGCACATCTTTGAAGGGTAGGAGGAAACTGGAGCACCCGGAGGAAACTCACGCAGACACGGGGAGAGCAGGCAGTCACCCGAGGCTGGAATCGAACCCGGATCCCTGGCGCTGTGAGGCAGCAGTGCTAACCACTGTGCCATCGTGCCACCAACTGTTCCCATTGGTGGACGGATCAAGTTCAATTCCATGGATTGAATCTTGGGTTGTTTTTCTTGACAATGAGAAGATAAGAGGAATTTTGATAGAGGAATTCAAAATCATGAGGGATCTGGGTGGGGAAGACAGGGTGGAACCGTTCCTATTGTCAGAAGAATCGAGAACCAGGTTTAGGGTGATTGGCAAAAGAAACAAAACAACATAAGGATAAACCTTATTACAAAGCAAATGGTGAGGATTCAGAATGGGGAGGTGACAGCATAGTGCTATTGCCACTGGCTTAGTAATCCAGAGAGCCAGGGTATGGTTCTGGGATCCTGCCATCCTTGCCTGGTCTAGCATACATGTGACTCCAGGTCCACAGCAAAATAGTTACCATTAAATGTTCCAGCAAGCCACTCCGTTATATCAAACCACCAGGAGGTCTACAAAGAATAAACCCAGATGGACCAATCAACGTTGACTTAGCCACCGACAGCACTGTGGATGTACCTACAGGAACTGCAGCGGTTCAGGAAGGCAGCTCACCACCACCATCTCCATGGCAATTAGGTATACGCAATAAATGTTCACCCAGCCAACGATGCCAACATCTCGTCAATGAATAATAAAAAGAATTGAAATCTAGAATGAACTGCTGTGGGTCTGGTAGATGCAGATTCAATCAAGGCCTTCAAAAAATAAGTGGATAGTTACCTGAAGAGAGAGAATTTGCAACAAGCAAAATAAGGGGAAGTGGGGCTGGCTAAATTGCTCTTGCAGAGTGCCAGCGCTGACCTAAAGGGCCAAATGGTCTCCTTCTGTGCTCTAACCATTCTATAATTCTATGCAAAAAAGAAGGCACATATTTAAGGTCATTGGTAAAAGAAGCAGTGGTGACCACGCAGCGAATGATTAGGATTTGGATTGCGCTACCAGAGAGTGTGGTGGAGACAGATTCACAGAGCGAGTCCTTAGGATCTGCAATGCACTGTCTGTGAGTGTGGTGGAGACAGATTCACACAGCGAGTGGTTAGGATCTGGAATGTACTGTCTGAGAGTGTGGTGGAGACAGATTCACACAGCGAGTGGTTAGGATCTGGAATGTACTGTCTGAGAGTGTGGTGGAGACAGATTCACACAGCGAGTGGTTAGGATCTGGAATGTACTGTCTGAGAGTGTGGTGGAGACAGATTCACACAGCGAGTGGTTAGGATCTGGAATGTACTGTCTGAGAGTGTGGTGGAGACAGATTCAATCGAGGAATGTAAGAGGGAATAGGATTGTTATCTGAAAAGCAAGAATGTGCAGGCTTACGGGGACAAGGTGGGTGAGTGGCATCAGTTGATTGCTCCTTAGGAGACCAGCAGGGACACGGCAGGCAGAATGGCCTCCTTCAGTGCTCTCGCCATTCTGCGACTATTTTCCAAATTTCCAATTTTATCTCCAGTCACATTGCAGCTAAAGAAACTCTGATATACCTCATGGCAAGATGTAATTGGCCAGATGTAGCCCTACATTAGTTTGTGGAGACAGTCAGGTATGGTTCCATCCCACCCTCACCACTCTCTAAAGGACCTTGACTGACATTCATTTCATTTGCCGTGGTTCAGGAGTTTTAAGATGGAGACATTATTGGATCGGGACCCAATGTGGGTCAGCGGGCACGAGGGTAATGAGTCAAAAGAGCTTGGTGTGGGTTTAGAGGCAGGCAGCAGAATTTCGGGTGAGCTCAGATTCGTGGATGGTGCAAGGTGGGATGCAGCCATAGAGCATCGGAATGATTGAGATTTGAGGCAACAAGGGCATGGAGGAGGCTCCCAGCCATTGGGCTGAGGCAGCGGTGGAGACGGACAATATTTCGGAGGTGGGAGTCATCTAATTTGGATATGGAGGGTGTATGGGCTTGGGGGTTTGGTGCTCTGATTGGGGTCAGCTAGGACACCAAGGTTGCAAACAGCCTAGTTTGGTCTCAGACAGTGGCTGGGGAGAGGGATGAAGGGGTGGCCAGGGAGCAGACATTGGGGCAGGCACTGAGGACAATGATCAGCAATGGCTGAATGGACCCTGCAAGATCTTGTGTGTGAATTCAGTCTGTTGGGTGCGTAATACCTCAAAAGAAAAGAAAATGCTGTTTTCAAAGAACGAAAGAACAAAGAACAAGAACAAACAAAGAACCAAGAACAGTACCGCACAGGAACAGGCCCTTCGGACCTCCCTGCCAGTGCCGATCATGATGCCCTAACTAAACTAAAACAAAACCTTCTGCCCCTTACTCAGTCCATATCCCTCTATTCCCTCCCTATTCATGTACCCATCCAGATGCCCTTTCAATGTTGCTAATGTGCCTGCTTCCACCACCTTCTCTGACAGCACGTTCCAGGCACCCACCACTCTTTGCATGAAAAACTTCTTAAAGTTTTAAAGTTTATTTCTTAGTGTCACAAGTAGGCTAACATTAACACTGCAATGAAGTTACTGTGAAAATTCCCTAGTCGCCACACTCCGGCGCCTGTTCGGGTACACTGAGGGAGAACATAGTATGGCCAGTGCACCTAACCAGCACGTCTTTCGGATTGCGGGAGGAAACCGGAGCACCCGAAGGAAACCCACACAGACATGGGGAGAACGTGCAGACTCCGCACAGACAGTGACCCAAGCTGGGAATCTAACCCGGGTCCTTGGCGCTGTGAGGCAGCAGTGCTAATCACTGTGCCACCGTGCCGCCTTACCCTGCCCGTGCAGGGGACATTTCCCCGCACACCTCCCTTAAACTTTCACCCTCCTACTTGGAATCTGTGCCCCC
The DNA here is from genome assembly GCF_964213995.1 of Mustelus asterias. Taxonomy (NCBI): domain Eukaryota; kingdom Metazoa; phylum Chordata; class Chondrichthyes; order Carcharhiniformes; family Triakidae; genus Mustelus; species Mustelus asterias. Next base: position 133,635,111 of record NC_135806.1, read on the forward strand.
TTTTCATGGACACTTCCACCCTAGGAACAAGCCTCTGGCTATCCATATATTCATGACAACAGAACACCTCAAAGCCCTGATTTATTTGGAGTGTAGTCACAGTTATAGTGCCACATATCGCTGCACCACAAAGTGCGGTGAGATAATCTGATCTGATGTTGGTTAAGGGATGAATGCCGATTAGGCCACACCCTTCCTTCTTCTTCAACTGATGTCCGAGATTGATTGCTAGCCATCAAAGAAGATAAGAGAGCTTCAGTGTAATGTTGTTTGAGAGATGGCATCCGCCACTGACAGTCCAGCCCTCCCACAACCCTGCACTATGAAAAATCATAGAATCCTTACAGTGGAGAAGGAGGCCATTCAGCCCATCGAGTCTGCACCGACAACAATCCCACCCAGGCCCTATCCCCGTAACCCTGCGTATTTACCCTGCTAATCCCCCCTGACACTAAGGAGCAATTAACCCATGGCCAATCAACCTAACCCGCACACCTTTGGACTGTGTGAGGAAACCGGAGCACCCGGAGGAAACCCACGCAGACACGGGGAGAATGTGAAAACTCCACACAGACAGTAACCCAAGGCCGGAATCAAACCCGGTTCCCTGGCGCTGTGAGGCAGCAGTGCTAACCACTGTGCCACCGTGCCGCCCTGGATTGTGCACCAGGGACTTTTCAGGAATTTCCCTGGCTCTTTCCAGTCACCGCGGACAATCGGACAAATTCCCACGGACATTCGTGACCTTCGACTTCTCTGCAAACCAAACGCAAATGTCAGCTGCATGAATCATTGAGTACATTTATTTAAAAAAAAATAGAGTGAATATTAAAACATCCAGACTGATAAAGATATAGGTATTCTGAGAAATTCTATCCTAATGAAATGCTCCGAGCACTTCACCATTTTCTCTCTAATGACTATTGATCCTGTCCTCGCAAAGGTCATCTCTTTCTGCACTAAAATATTCATATATTTCATTAAAGCAAGGGTAGGTCTACATGACTTTCAAGTTCTCAGAGCCTTGAATTAGTTATTAAGCACGAACAGGTAGAGCAACGTTACTTCCCGTTGTTGGCAGATATTTTGAGCGTGGATAAGTTTAATATTGAATTGATGTCAGATAGAAAATGGCAGCCTCGGTGTTAAGAATATTGCTTCATGGTCTTCTCAGAGGGGATAGCCGATCGGCACTCTGCAGGGTTGACTTCTTCCCTTACCCTTTCAGCTATTGCTGTTCCTATACCCGCGCCCGCTGAAGAGTCTTTGTCTTTATAACCATGGTTCAGTGGGGTTTTGTCCTGCTCCCAACTCAAAAATGTTTGCCGAAATTTTACTGGCAAATTCTCCGTTGGCCTCGGGCAGGATTTTGCGAGCTTCGCCCGAGCATGGTCGTATAATACCAGCCGTTATGCATGTTGGGGTGTAGTCCCTTTAAAGGAGCAGGTCATGGGACCTCAGATATGGGGTGAGCTGTTGGGATCCACCCAGAGTGGGTGGACAATGTTTGAAGTGTGGAGCAAATAGACATAATAAAGAACTGGGGTGTGTGATACCTGACTGTGGAGTACTTACTGAGGAGAAGCCGCAGGAAAACAAGATTTAACAAAAGGTTGTTTTTGATTTGATTTGATTTATTGTTGTCACATGTATTGGTATACAGTGAAAAGTATTTGTGGTGGACCTCAGTTGTGCCTTTGTCCTATATGGACCACCGTTGTGTGTGTTTGTCATACCTGGACACATCCCCTTCCAGTTTGGTTCCTCCCCTCAGCACCTAGTATAAAGGTGGCTGTCTCCTCCCCCTTGTTCAGTCCAGGTCGGTTAATTGTTGGGATCTGCTCCTGATTCTGTTGTGAATAAAAGCCTACACTTATATTGGCATATCGGTAGTCTTTCGCCTTATTGATAGCGCATCAGTATTGTCTCTTGCGTGCTATACAGACAAAGCATACCGTTCATAGAGAAGGAAAGGAGAGAGTGCAGAATGTAGTGTTTCAGTCATAGCTCGGGTGTAGAGAAAGATCAACTTAATGCGAGGTAGGTCCATTCAAAAGTCTGATGGCAGCAGAGAAGAAGCTGTTCTTGAGCCGGTTGGTACATGACCTCAGACTTTGTATCTTTTTCTCACAGAAATCTGGAGTGTTCAGTAAGTGTGCACTGGGGATCTGGACAGCATTGGTAGCTGTAGCTAAGATTGGAAAGGCTTGGCATAGCTATTCGTGAACATGGCAATGGGAGGGTGTAATGATCAGATCATGACTTGGGGTGGATCGAGGTCATGGTCGGCAGGTGTGGGAAACTCCTACAGTTCCTGGCAGCATTGCCACAGTTTTAATGTGTATTGCAAGGAGCTCCCTCTGTCTCTATACTCAGGTGGGTATGTTTAACAAGCTTTATGGTGGCCCTTTAAGGACCGCCTCTTAGGCACATTTAGACCTGGATTCCCTCAAGGAAAAGTAATGTTGCAGGTGGGTTCTCACGCAGGTATTCAGCCCCTCATTTCCATATTGTTGCTGTTTCTGTTATTTCCAGAGGAAAGGATGTCGAAGTTTCTGCCTCTACCAAACCGACCATAAGCCCTATCGAGTCTGCTTCAACGAGATCATGACTGATCCGAGGTTAGACACTACTCGAGCCTGCCCTTACAGTGTCAGAAATTGTTTCCCACATCTCCTCAGCACCTATTCTTGGACATGAACACATTTACAACTGCTGGTATCACAATCCTTGCCTCGGGGCCGGAAGCATTGGGTTCAAGTCCCACTCCAGGACTTGGTGACTAAGGAACGTGTGTTCATAACATGGCCAAACAGGCCAACTATCAGCCTATAAATCCTTCCAATGTGTCTGATAGCAGGCAGCAACCGTGGGAGATGCACTGCAGGAGGCAAGGGCAAACCACTGAGGTTCTTTCCCAAGACACAGTGGCACAATGGTTAGCACTGCTGCCTCACAGCGCGAGAGACCCAGTTTCAATTGATGGCTGGGGTCACTGTCTGTGCGGAGTTTATATAATAATAAATAAACTAAAAAAAATAATTGTGCACTAATCGGATCGAAGTCCATGGTTGCTTAAGCTCATTTATTAGTGTCACAAGTAGGCTTACATTTACACTGCAATAATGTTGCTGTGAAAGTCCACTAGTTGCCACACTCTGGTGCCTGTTTGGGTACACTGAGGGGGAATTTAGCACGGCCAATCCACCTAACCAGCACATCTTTGGGCTGTGGCAGGAAACCAGAGCACCCGGAGGAAACCCACGCAGACACAGGGAAAATGTGCAAACTCCACACAGACAGTGACCCGAGCCGAGAATCGAACCCAGGTCCCTGGCGCTGTGAGGCAGCAGTGCTAACCACCGTGCCGCCCTCTTGGGGGATGGTACTTGAAGGAGGAAGTATCACAATGTATTGGTGTCTGACAATGTGCGTGCGTTCCTTGTACGCCATTTTGGATGTAGGCTGGCCTCAGCTTAACGACTGCAGAATGTGTGCAGCGCCATCCAATCTCCAGGCTTCAACGCCACAGCAAGGAATTTAGATCATTATTTTGATTCTGTTAAAGAGTTGGAAGGTATGGTTCTGTCACACTGTCATTAACAAACCAACATGACTTGAATTCCCTAAGTGTATCTGATTAAAGGGCTAAAGAGTTCAGATGCATTAAATTTCGTTCAGCCTTTTAACACATGTTTTAATGGTCGTACACAAGAAATGACTTTTTTATCTCTGATTTCTTGACTCTTTGACAACCGAGGTAAGTGATGTCGAGTCTAAACACGGGAACATTTTCTCATTTAATTCACTAATATTGATATCTGTACCATCTCAAAGCAACACTGTTGTAGGTTCCTCTTAAGAACAAACACATAATGATTATTAAGTGCTTGTTGGTACGAATCCCTACAGTGCAGAAGTAGGTCATTCGGCCCATCGAGTCTGCATCGACTTTCTTCGATAGAGCATCTTACCCAGACGCTATCCCTGTAATCCCAAGTATTTACCCTAACCTACACATCTTGGGACATTAAGGGGCAATTTAGCATGGCCAATCTACCTACCCTGCACATCTTTGGACTGTGGGAGGAAACTGGAGCACCCGGAGGGGATCCATGCTGACACGGGGAGAACGTGCCAACTCCATACAGACAGTGACCCGAGACTGGAATTGAAACAGGGTCCCTGGAGCTGTGAGGCAGCAGTGCTAACCACTGTGCCACCCTATATGAAAATCCAATGGCAACCAAATGTCAGAAGCGAATATTTCTCAGATCATTTTGAGGCAGATGTGTTAAGCAAGATCTCACTGCCTGGTGTGAGTTCTAGGCTAGTCACTGGCTGGAACTCTCCCACCTTGTCCATCACGGAATCGGCGCAGGCGAGGGCCCGACAACGGAAATCTCCATTGACCTCGGGTGGGAATTTCCGGTCTCGCCCGAGCGAGGCCATAAAATGTCGCCCACTATGTTTAGCAATGGTGGCACGATGGCATAGTGGTTAGCACTGCTACCTCACAGCTCCAGGGACCTGGGTTCGATTCCCGGCTTGGGTTGCTGTCTGTGCGGAGTCTGCACATACTCCCCGTGTCTGCGTGGGTTTCCTCCAGGTGCTCCGGTTTCCTCCCACAGTCCGAAAGATGTGCAGGTTAGGTGGGTGATGCGCGTTATCACACACGAGGCTTGATGCTCAGGAAATAAAGGCTTTTATTTGCTGTAACGAAGCAGCTAACAATTATATACACGATCCCAGACTGAGGGGTCCCAGCCAGAGCAGGGACCTTTATACCTCTCCCAGGAGGCGGAGCCCGACTGGGATGTACCACAACACTACAATACAAAGGTGTAACAACCCCACCCTAACCCCAACAGCAACAAGTAGCACAACCCATCCCTAATCCAACAGCAACATATGTATATACTTGTAGTACTGGCCAGACCCTGGCTCTGTACTATCCAGTGGGAACCAACGATGGTTCACCACAGTGGGTTGGCCATGCTAAATTGCCCCTTAGCGCCCCGGGATGAGTATGTCAGAGGGATTAGCAGGTAAATATGTTGGGTGTCGGGGATAGGGCCTGGCTGGGATTGTTGTCAGTGTAGACTCGATGGGCCGAATGGCCTCCTTCTGCACTGAGGGTTTCTATAATTCTATCAATGTGATTTACTACCATCAGCTTGGTGAACCAAGTCATTGCCTCTTTTGAAGACTTCACAACCCTATTTAGGACAAGTCATCGACAGGGCTTGCTTTGAAAAATGAAACCAAGAAGTGGATAACGTTGAAGTCAGCCTTCACTAATCATTGGAGTTTTATTGTCACTCGCCAGACACTAAATCCCGGCACAGCAACCAGACAAGGAAAGCGAACAAGGAGCTCACAATGAATGCTCTGGCAAGCGAACTTGCCACACCTAATAACATAGAACATAGAACATAGAAAGCCATAGCACAAACAGGCCCTTCGGCCCACAAGTTGCGCCGATCACATCCCCACCTCTAGGCCTATCTATAGCCCTCAATCCCATTAAATCCCATGTACTCATCCAGAAGTCTCTTAAAAGACCCCAACGAGTTTGCCTCCACCACCACCGACGTCAGCCGATTCCACTCACCCACCACCCTCTGAGTGAAAAACTTACCCCTGACATCTCCTCTGTACCTACCCCCCAGCACCTTAAACCTGTGTCCTCTCGTAGCAACCATTTCAGCCCTTGGAAATAGCCTCTGAGAGTCTACCCTATCCAGACCTCTCAACATCTTGTAAACCTCTATCAGGTCACCTCTCATCCTTCGTCTCTCCAGGGAGAAGAGACCAAGCTCCCTCAACCTATCCTCATAAGGCATGCCCCCCAATCCAGGCAACATCCTTGTAAATCTCCTCTGCACCCTTTCAATGGCTTCAACATCTTTCCTGTAATGAGGTGACCAGAACTGCGCGCAGTACTCCAAGTGGGGTCTAACCAGGGTCCTATAAAGCTGCAGCATTATCTCCCGACTCCTAAACTCAATCCCTCGATTAATGAAGGCCAGTACGCCGTACGCCTTCTTGACCGCATCCTCCACCTGCGAGGCCGATTTAAGAGTCCTATGGACCCGGACCCCAAGGTCCTTCTGATCCTCTACACTGCTAAGAATGGTACCCTTCATATTATACTGCTGCTTCATCCCATTGGATCTGCCAAAATGGATCACCACACACTTATCCGGGTTGAAGTCCATCTGCCACTTCTCCGCCCAGTCTTGCATTCTATCTATGTCTCGCTGCAACTTCTGACATCCCTCCAAACTATCCACAACACCACCTACCTTGGTGTCGTCAGCAAACTTACCAACCCATCCCTCCACTTCCTCATCCAGGTCATTTATGAAAATGACAAACAGCAAGGGTCCCAGAACAGATCCCTGGGGCACTCCACTGGTCACTGACCTCCATGCAGAGAAAGACCCCTCCACAGCCACTCTCTGCCTTCTGCAGGCAAGCCAGTTCTGGATCCACAAGGCAACAGCCCCTTGGATCCCATGCCCTCTCACTTTCTCAAGAAGTCTTGCATGGGGGACCTTATCGAACCTGAGAAAGACAAGCTTGTTGATGTTGAAGACATCAAGTTAAAGTACGCTTTTCATCGCAGGCTCTTTGCAGAAGATACCTGCGGCTGGCAGGTCATCGTTCTTGCTGGGAAGGATCAAATGTCCTGCGCAAGTCTAAAATGGGGCGGTGGATCAGCATTCTCACAGGGACACTCAGCTGATGGATGTGTTCTGCTGAAGACAGAGTGATTCTGTCAGTGTAAAGGTTCTTCCTTTACTCAGAGAAGCAAACAGTGCCTGACGGAGCAAACATAACTGAATGCAGAGGACAAAGTGCCGACTCACGGTACACCATTCAGCTTTCCATTATAAATAGTTTGACCCCTGGTATATGCAAACGGAGGACAAAAAGATCGTGGAAGTTTGTTGTGTGATTCATCAAATCAACCGAATCCAATCAGGAAGGGGCTTCCCATCATCCTGCCTGTCTTAGCCATGCAGCCTCTCGACAAAAACAGAAGAACAATCAGAGACGTTCAAAATCACATGAAGCCACTTTATGAAAACACTCCCTGTCCAATCAATCTCAAGGGCGATCAAACAAATTCATCGGGGCTATGGTGATACATTTTAATTCTCTTCCCATACCTACTGGTGCACTAAGGCAGACTTTCATCTGTTTCCATAGCTAGTAATTCCTGGAACATAAAATCCTACAGTACAGAAGGAGGCCATTCAGCCCATCGAGTCTGCACCGACCACAATCCCACCCAGGCCCTATCCCCATAACCCTATGCATTTCCCTAGCTAGCCCCTCTGACACTAAGGGGCAATTTAACATGGCCAATCTACCTATCCTGCACATCTTTGGGCTGTGGGAGGAAACCGGAGCTCCCGGAGGAAACCCGTGCAGACACTGGGAGAACATGCAAACTCCACACAGGCAGTGACCCAAGCCGGGAATTGAACCCGGGTCCCTGGCACTGTGAGGCAGCAGTGCTAACCACTGTGCCACCACGTCACCCAACAGGTCGCTAGTCAGTCACCAGGGACTTATAGCTTGAGGGGTGCCATTCCACATCAAGTGTAGCTGATCAGGAGTCTCTCCCACTCTTACCACCAGCCATTAGCGCTTTTGGAAAGATTTACAGGTTGCACATTCAACCTGTTTGACCGCGTTATGGACGCACCTTCCTTGGCAATCAAATCGTGGGGTGGGATTCGAACCCAGAGCTTCTGGCTCAGAGGCAGGGCCGCTAACCCATTGCGCCACAAGACCTCCTCATGGTCACTCATGAGTCGCATCATTCCTAGCTACCAATCGAAGTTATCAAAGGGTGTATGTAACAGCAAACCCCTTTAAGGGGGCATATGTCAGAAGGGCCATGTGACCCAATCGCCCAAAAGGGAGTGAGTACGGGGTCCTTATGGCTGAGCACAGCTTTTTGCAACCAGAGTGATCCTGGTGCGATGGAATGAGGACATCTGTTATAGTGTTCTGTACATAGTGTAAATTGTAATGAACTCATTGTTCTTTCATAGGATCATAGAATCTGTACACTGCAGAAAGAGGCCATTTGGCCCATCAAGCCTGCACGGACAACAATCCCACCCAGGCCCTATTCCGGAACCCCACATATGTACCCTCCTAGTCCCCCTGACACTAAGGGGCAATTTAGCACGGCCAATAAGCCTGACCCATACTTCTTTGGAGTGTGGGAGGAAACCAGAGCACCCGGAGGAAACCCACACAGACACGGGGAGAATGTGCGAACTCCTTACAGATAGTGACCCAAGCGGGGAATCGAACTGGGGTCCCCGGCGCTGTGAGGCAGCAGTACTAATCACTGTGCCACCGTGCCACCCGTTTGTTTACTAACTGGTGGTTGCCAGTCATTGCATTTACTCCAAAAGGTATGGATGAAAGGCAGGTAACAAGCTAGCCATCACCTAACAGAATGGCGGGACAAGTTTGAGGGGTTGAAGGGCCTATTGCTGTTATATGTTCCCATGTACTTCACGGTCTACCTTTTCTGATTTCAAGACCTCCTCTTCTTCAGGAGCCTGTATCACTGCACTTGTGAAGGTTGACAGATCACTCTTGCTCATCACACAATTTAATAGTCTTTATCAGACAGCGATGACTCTCTGTGAAAAGCACTCCATCATCAATCGTACTCTCTTGTTATGTATTTTCTGCAATAATGTTCCCCAATCCTTCACCCCTGTCAATCTCATATCAACTGGGCAGACACTAATCCCCTCATCACGACATTCACATTCCTTCTCGGCATTGATTACTCTAACAGACAGCGAATATTTGAAAGAAAGAACTTATATTTACATCACACTTCCGACATCATGAGGAAAAACCTCCTTATGCAGTTAGTGGTTGCTATCTAGAATGTAATGCCTGAGAATGCAAAGGAGGCCCATTCAGTCATGGCTTTCAAATGATTATTTAAAGAGTAAAGGTTTGCAGATATGGAGAACATGGAGTCAAGTTAGATAATCAACATCTTTTTCCAAAGGTACGGGAGTCTAAAACTAGAAGGTTTAAGGTGAGAAGGGAGAGCTATAGAAGTGTCCAGATGGTTAATTTTTTTCACACAGAGGATGGTGAGTGGCTGGAATGAGCTGCCAGAGGTAGTAGAGGTGGGTACAATTTTGTCTTTTAAAAAGCATTTAGGTAGTTACATGGGTACAATGGGTACAGAAGGATATGGGCCAAATGCGGGCAATTGGGACTAACTTAGTGGTTACAAAAAAAATGGGCAGCATGGACAAGTTGGGTCGAAGGGCCTGTTTCCATGCTGTAAACCTCTATGACACTATGACTCTAAGATGGAGGAGAGAGTTCACAATCTGATGTTGTTGAACTCAATCTTGCATCCAGAAGGTTATAAAGTGACTAATCAGAAGGTGAATGGCCTCTTGCTGTGCTGTAGCCATTCATTCTATAATTGTGTAAAATCTTGTTGGTGTCTACAGGCTTATATCTCAATGTTATATTTTGCTATAAATTTAATCCCCAGATTTTTAACTCTATGTCTTGAATAGCTTTGTTATGAATGCAATGCAACAAAGAGTCATTTGTGACTTTAGTGGGACACATTCTTGCTTCTGAGTCAGAAGGTTGTTCGTTCTGATGTGGCAGATGGATTTTCACATCGCGAGGTCAAACAGTAATGGTGAATACACAATAAATGGGAATATACTAAGAGGGGTAGATGAAGTGGGAGATCTTGATGTACAAGTACACAGGTCCCTAAAGGTAGCGGTTCAAGTAGACAAGGTTGTAAAGAAGGCATAGGAAATGCTCACCTTCACTGGCAGAAGTATAGAATATAAAAGTAAGGATATAATGTTGGAATTCTATAAAACACTGGTGAGGCCACAATTGGAGTATTGTGTACAGTTCTGGTCACCACATTACAGGAAGGACATAATTGCTCTTGTGAGAGTGCAGAGGAGGTTTACAAGAATATTGCCAGGGCTGGAGAAGTGTAACTATGAGAACAGATTAGATAGGTTGCAGTTATTGTCCTTTGGACAAACAAGGCTGAGGGGTGACTTGATTGAGGTGCACAAAATTATGAGCAAAAAAAATAGAGTGTGTTATGAAGTGGAGGTTGATCTCCTCTCTGTGAACTAACACCCAGCCATTCAAAGAGGAGTACCTCACCTCACAATCTGTTAAGAGTGTGTGAGAAATAGTACGAACTGCTCTTCAGCAACTTTCAGTGGTTAAATCAAAATAACTACCTGATACTATTAACAAACCAAATAAAACATGATTCTCGTGGAATGCTGTTTAGATAAATACAATTCCCACTTATTAACAAACAAATGGAATTTTAGTCACTCTCTAAATTACAACCAGGTTTGTGGTTTTCTGGAATCTTCTGTCTTCTTTGTTCTTCTGTCTGAAACCTCTGTCTTCTTTTGCTATCTTCACTATTGAGATGAGGCTTTCTTTTCAGACATAAATGCAGCTATGAGAGCCAGCCAGTCTCTCTCTCTCTCTGACAGCTGAACTCAGCTGCCATTTGGCAGGTGGCACGTGCTCTTCCGTTTGTCTCACTGCCCCCGCCCGTCTTTTAAACCCCTGATGACATCTCAATATTTCCCACGATAGGATTGGTTCACAGGTTACCAAAACATCAGTTTCAAATCTGATAGGTTGCTGGTATCTAAGTGCCTAATTTTAAGCTGATTGGCTAAAATTCAAAACAACCTGTTGTCTTGGCAACACTACCGTTTGGCCTCTCGATACAAATGTTTCACTTTAGGCTCTCTGTGTACTTGAATTTTTTTAAAACTCTAAGCACAGAAAAAAAAACACCTTTTTAACAGACAATTTTACAAACACAACTTTGAAACAAGTGGACAGGATAAATTCTAGAACTGGGGGACATAGATTCAAGATAAGTGACAGGAAGGTGTAGAGGGGACATGAGGAAGAACTATTTTACGCAGATAGTGGTGGGTGTCTGGAATTTATTGCTTGGGTTGGGTGGAGGCAAGAGCCTAAATTCTTTTAAAAAGTACCTGAATCTGCACTTTAAGTGCTGTAAAGTACAAGGCTGTGGGCCAGGTGCAGGAAGGTGGGATTAGATTTTGATTTGCTTTGATTTATTATTGTCACGTATATTAGTACAAAGTGAAAAGTATTGTTTCTTGCGCTATACAGACAAAGCAGACCGTTCATAGAGAAGGAAAGGAGAGAGTGCAGAATGTAGTGTTACAGTCACAGCTAGGTTGTAGAGGAAGATCAACTTAATGCAAGGTGGGTCCATTCAAAAGCCTGATGACAACAGGGAAGAAGCTGTTCTTGAGTCGGTTGGTATGTGTCCTCAGACTTTTGTATCTTTTTCTCGATGGAAGAAGGTGAAGAGAGAATGTCTGAAGTGCATGGGATCCTTAATTATGCTGGTTGCTTTGCTGAGGCAGCGGGAAGTATAAACAATGTCAATGGATGGAAGGCTGGTTCGAGTGATGGATTGGGCTTCATTCGCGACCCTTTGTAGTTTCTTATGGTCTTAGTCAGAGCAGAGTCCATACCAAGCTGTGATACAATCAGAAAGAATGTTTTCTATGGTGCATCTGTAAAGGTTGGTGAGAATTGTAGTGGACATGCCAAATTTCCTTAGTCTCCTGAGAAAGTAGAGGCATTGGTGGGCTTTCCTAACTACAATGTCGGCATGAAGGGATCAGGACAGGTTGTTGGTGATCTGGACACCTAAAAACCTGAAGCTCTCGACAATTTCTACTTTGTCCCCATTGATGTGGAGAGGGGCGTGTTCTCCACTGCGCTTCCTGAAGTCGATGACAATCTCCTTCATTTTGTTGACATTGAGGGAGAGATTATTGTTGCCGCACCAGTTCACCAGATTCTCTATCTCATTCCTGTACTCTGTCGCATCATTGTTTGAGATCTGACCCACTAGGTAGTCTCATCAGCAAACTTGAAAATCGAATTGGAGGGGAATGTGGCCACACAGTCATAGGTGTATAAGGAGTATAGTAGGGGGCTGAGAACACAGCCTTGTGGGGCATCGGTGTTGAGGATGATCGTGGAGGAGGTGTTGTTGCCTATCCTTACGGATTAGAAAGGGCATCTCAGTGTCCTTGGGCTGACATAGACGAAATGGGCCAAATGGCCTCCTTCTGTACTATAACCTTTCTATGGTTCTATGGTTGTGCAAAGCTAGGTAAGTATATGAGGGAGATGCGAGTAGAGGGTTGGGGTGACAGATTTAAATACATTTTTCCAGCATATTCTGTTTCTTTGCAGATTTCTAGCATCTGCATTATTTTGCTTTATTTTAGATGAGTAGCGATGGGAGGCAACTCAAATGAAGCATAAAATCCAGAATGTTCTGATACTCTGCCAAATATCCAATAGAATTCTAGTTTTAATTCCTAGTGCAGGGCACAGAAATGTAAACTGACATTTCTGTGCAGTACTGAAGGAATGCTGTACTGTGCAACAGATTTTTAATAAAATTCATTATGGGATGTGGGCATCACTGGCAAGGCCAACATTTATTGCCCATCCCTAGTTGCCATTGAGAAGGTGGTGGTGAGCTGCTTTCTTGAATTAGTGCAGTCCCTGATGTGTAGGTACACCCATAGTGCTGTTAGGGAGGGTGTTCCAGGATTTTGGCCCAGCGACAGTGAAGGAACGGTGATATATTTCCACTCAGGATGGTGAGTGACTTGGAGGGGAACTTCCAGGTTCCCAGGTATCTGCTGCTCTTGTCCTTCTAGATGGCCCTGTGTTTGGAAAGTGTTGCCTAAGGAGCCTTGGTGAGTTCCTGCATGTACATTTATAAAGCTTATTTATTAGAGTCACAAGTAGGCTTACATTAACACTGCAATGAAGTTACTGTGAAAGTCCCCAAGTCGCCACGCTCCGGCACCTGTTCGGGTACACTGAGGGAGAATTTAGCATGGCCAATGCACCTAACTAGCACGTCATTCAGATTGTGGAAGGAAACCGGAGCACCCGGAGGAAACCCACGCAGACACGGGGAGAACGTGCAGACTCCGCAAAGACAATGACCCAAGCTGGGAATTGAACCCGGGTTCCTGGCACTGTGAGGCAGCAGTGCTAACCACTGTGCCACCATGACACAGGTGATACACGCTGCATCGGTGGTGGAGGGATTGAGTGGTTGTGGAAGAGGTAGCAATCAAGCGGGCTGCTTTGTCCTGGATGGTGTCAACTTCTGGAATGTTGTTGGAGCTGCACCCATCCAGGCAAGTGGAGAGTATTCCATCACACTCCTGACTAGTGCCTTGTAGAGTGCTGTGTTTTGGATGAGATGCTAGTCAAAGGCTCTCTCTGCCCCTTCTAAGGCACACTTTCAGAGAGGAACAATGAAGGTCTCTATAGTCATTGACACTACTAAAAATAGATTATATGTCCATGATCACATTGCTGTTTGCAGGAACATATTATGCACAAATTGCCTGGCACGTTTCCTATATTACAACAGTGCGAACACTTCAGAAAGAGTACTTCACTGAATATAAAGCACGTACAGACATCCCAAGGCCACGAAATATGTGGTATAAATGCAAGTTATTTTCCTCTGCATGCACACTTCACATATAGGTTTCCCATGGCCAAGATTGGATCTATTATGAATTGTAGGAGCTCTGTTGATTCCTTCTCATTATTTTTGCCATTTCCAGCTGCTTGTACTCTATTATAACAAAGACCTTCATGTGTGTTTTGCATTTGGTCGCCATCAGAAGCAGGGCCAACCTAGATTGATTAATGGTCTGTGAAATCTGTGTTGGAAAACCTTATTCTCTCTTTCTGACTCTCGCTCTCCAGTGTAAATTGTAGGTTCCAAGCACAACAGATACTGCTGGTAGTTAGACATCTGTTGCAAGGTTGGTACTTACTGTATAATTAGATGTCCACTGAAACAAAGGAGCGCTAAATAGCCATCAGCTGTCCAAAAGCTACCCACATGCTTCAGTAAGCCATTCTCCAAAAATAGGAATTGGCTGATAACCTATATTATGCGATTAAATACGCATGGAATTCTTCTTTGCCACCTACCTTGCACATCTTTGGACACTAAAGGGCAATTTAGCGTGGCCAATCCACCTAACCTGCACAATTTCGGACACACAAGGGCAATACAGCATGGCCGATTCACCTTGCCAGCATATCTTTGGACTGTGGGAGGAAACCGGAGCACCCGGAGGAAACCCACGCAGACACGGGGAGAATGTGCAAACTCCATACAGACACGGGGAGATCCGGTAGCAGTGGCTGAGGGACTTCACTGGTGCATTCTGGGAGAAGTCGGACCAGCAACATTTACCAAGAAGTGGGAAGCAGAAGATCTGGTGTCAAGAAGTGGTAAACCCGAAACACTACATTAGTGTTTCCCTCCCTCCTCCTTTAACCAAAAAAAGAGGCCACTGTGAGAAGTAAAAGTGAAGGTAAGAGTTTTGTACATTTTTTCAAATAATTTAATTGGTGCTCAAAATGTCGGTCAGTGGGGTTAAGTGCTGCACTTGTGAGATGTGGGAGATCCGTGACGCTTCCAGAGTTTCGGACGACTACATCTGCAGGAAGTGCACCCAATTGCAGCTCCTTACAGACTGCATGGACAGGTTGGAGCAGCAGCTGGATGCACTTAGGAGCATGAAAGAGGTGGAAAGCATCATAAATAGGAGCTTTCGAGACATGGTCACACCGAAGGTGCAGGCTGATCGATGGGTGACCGCCAGAAAGGGCAGGCAGTCAGTGCAGGAGTCCCCTGTGGTCATCCCCCTCTCTAACAAGTATACCGTTCTGGATACTGTTGGGGGAGATGGGCTATCAGGGGATACCAGCAGCAGCAGCCAAAGCAGTGGCACCACAGCTGGCTCTGTTGTTAAGCAGGGAGGGACAAAGAGGACTCGAGCAATAGTTATAGGGGACTCTATAGTTAGGGGTGCAGATAGGCAGAGACTCCAGGATGGTACGTTGCCTCCCTGGTGCCAGGGTCCAGGATGTCACTGAACGGACAGAAAGCATTCTGAAGGGAGAGGGTGAACAGCCAGAGGTTGTGGTACATATTGGTACTAATGACATAGGTAGGAAGAGTGATGAGGTCCTGCAGCAGCAGTTTAGGGAGTTAGTAGAAAGTTAAAAAGCAGGACCTCGAGGGTTGTAATCTCAGGATTACCCCCTGTGCCACATGCCAGTGAGGCTAGAAATGGGAGAATAGTACAGCTCAACACGTGGCTAAACAGCTGGTGTAGGAGGGAGGGTTTCAGATATCTGGACCATTGAGGTCTCTTCCGGGGCAGCTGGGACCTGTACAAGAAGGATGGGTTGCATCTAAACTGGAAGGGCATAAATATTCTGGCTGGGAGGTTTGCTAGCGTCACACAGGAGGATTTAAACTAGTTTGGCAGGGGGGTGGGAACCAAAGCAAAGGTGAATTAGCTGAAGGGAAACCAGAGAGTCGGGCCAGTAAGACTCAGAAACAGCAGGCAGGGTGGGATTGCTAATCAAAGAGGGTCTGGTGGTCTGAAGTGCATTTGTTTTAATGCGAGAAGTGTAACAGGTAAGGCAGATGAACTTAGAGCTTGGATTCGTAGCAGGAACTATGATGTTGTTGCCATTACAGAGACTTGGTTAAGGGAAGGACAGGATTGGCAGCTTAACATTCCAGGATACAGATGTTTCAGGCAGGATAGAGGGGGATGTAAAAGGGGTGGGGAAGTTGCACTACTGGTTAAGGAGAATATCACAGCTGTACTCTGGGAGGACACCTCGGAGAACATTAGGTAACATTAGGTAACAGGAAGAGAACAACAGGAAGAGACTGTTCTCCTCCTGTTGGGGAACACTTCAGCGGTCACGGATATTCGGCCTCTGATCTTCGGGTAAGCGTTCTCCAAGGCGGCCTTCACGACACACGACGGCGCAGAGTCGCTGAGCAGAAACTTATAGCCAAGTTCCGCACACATGAGGACGGCCTCAACCGGGATATTGGGTTCATGTCACACTATCTGTCATCCCCACGGCTTGCCTGGACTTGCAGAGTCTCACTGGCTGTCCTGTCTGGAGACAATACACATCTCTTTAACCTGTCTTAATGCTCTCTCCACTCACATTGTGAGTGATGTAAGGCTCACCGGCCTGTAATTATCTGGATTATTCTTGCTACCCTTCTGAAACAAAGGAACATCTTTGGCTATTCTCCAATCCTCTAGGACCTCCCCTGTAAGAAGTTTAACAACACCAGGTTAAAGTCCAACAGGTTTATTTGGTAGCAAAAGCCACAAGTTTTTGGATACAAAACTGGCTCAAAACTGGCTGTTGGACTTTAACCTGGTGTTGTGAGATTTCTTACTCGGTCAGCTAACTGCTGTGCCACCGTGCCCAGTCATGTGCCTTTCCCTTAAAGGAACATTGCAAAAGTTCCCGTGGCTGGAATTCTACCAAAAAAATTCTAAGTGTTGAATTCGCTGGAAAACTGGAGTAATTCACATTGTTTTTTACCGTGGGAGTTCACACTAGAATCTCCCACACTCTGTGCACTGCAGAGACCACCAGTGTGAACATCATTATAAATCAGTGTGCGTGGGTGGCTGAAACCAGCAGGCCTCTGGCTCTGCACTGTCAGCCTCCCGATTGTTAGCTAGCACGATCACTGGCCAGGCCTGCGACCCCCACAAAGCTGCCCCCCCCCAACTCCCCCACAGCCTGACCGCGGGATCCCAACCATTTCTGGGCCAGCCTCAATCACCCTCACCCCTCCCTCCCATCCGTCCAGGACCACGCCAATATTCAGCCCCCCTCAGCAGCTATACCGCCCCCATCAGTGCCGATCTCCCCCTTCCCCCCAGCAGGCAGACCACCGTCCCGGCCCCGTCCTGGCTGACACCCCCCCCCCCATCCCCCGCCCCCCCCGACAGCCTGCCTCGATCGCTGGCCTCCCTCCTGAGTTGGCCAATCCAAATGGCAGAGTGGCAGTGGGACCCGCCACCCCCACTGATGGCCCCATAGGCCTCACCCCCAGGCCCCGCCCCATCAAGCCCCACCCCCTTGGTACGACCACATGCCCTAAGGTGCCCCCTGGGCATGGGCTTTTTGCATCTTGGGCAGGGGGCACAGATTTGTACTGCCAGGGTGCCCATGCCCAGGGGGCAGCACCGACCCACCACCCGACCCCCTGGGGGACCCCCGAGTGCCCCCCCCCCCCCCCTTCACTCCAGCAGGGTCAGGCTGCCAGCTCCCCAAAAGTGGGGAGCTAGTGTAATCCCCGTTGGCGTGAAACACTCTGGCAGGGCTGGAGAAGCTCACGGACCCAAAGAATTCAGTCCCGGGTTTGCT
Organism: Mustelus asterias; assembly: GCF_964213995.1. Lineage (NCBI taxonomy): Eukaryota > Metazoa > Chordata > Chondrichthyes > Carcharhiniformes > Triakidae > Mustelus > Mustelus asterias. The sequence continues at coordinate 133,652,499 of NC_135806.1, forward strand.
AACAGCATTTAGATGATATTTAAAATATCATTTAAATGCTTGCCCCGCCTCCCCACCGACTCCCGGCACAGAGCAGGCTGCAGCAGAAATCCGGCACTGGGAGACGATAGAGGGGCGTTATCTCGTGCATCACGCCCCACGCGATCCACTGGGAGAATCGCGGCCCATCTCCCTGACTGAGGAACTTGCAATTTAAAATGGTTATATCAGGGTTGAGAGGTGTTTCAGAGGAAGGTTCATTCACTGGGGGAACTGGACGCCACAAAGAAATGTTTTAGACTGCACCATTAAAGGGAAATAGGTCAAATACTTCGGTCAGAGTAAGATACAAGGTGAGAAGGTGAGATAGCAGCTTCGCTTCATCTTGTTCTAATCGAGAGCTGGCTTCAATGCAAAGAGCAAATTGCTTTATTCTATGTTGTAAACTTCTCTGATTCTTCAATTCTATCCTAACTGATCCACTTGATCCAAATGATCCAAGACCACAAGAAACTACAAAGGGTCGTGATCATAGCCCAGTCCATCGCACAAACCAGCCCCCCATCCTTTGACTCCGTTTAGACTCCCTGTTGCCTCGGAAAAACAGCCAGCTTAATAAAGGACCCCATGCACCCTGGACATTCTCTCTTCCACCTTCTTCCATCGGAAAAAAGATACAAAAGTCTGAGGTCACGTACCAACCGACTCAAGAACAGCTTCTCCCCT